>NW_024429195.1:37738385-38005885 GCF_017639785.1 Mesocricetus auratus
GGAACACAAGCTAACAGTCACAACATATATGTAGACAATGTGGTGCAGACCCATGAAGGCCCCTTGATTGACCCCAGTATGTGTGAGTCCATATGTGTTGCTTAGTTGATTCTTTCTCCTGGTGTCCTCCATCCACACTGACTCTTATAATCCCTTCACACCTTTTCTGCAAGGAATTCCCTAAACTCTAATGGGAAGGACATGATAGGGACCTCTGATTTAGACTCTCTATCCACTTAATGTCTGTCTATGCATATCTGCATCTATTATCACCTGATGTTGGGGGAAAACTGCCTGATGACAACTGGACAAGGCACTTATCTATTTCTATAACAGAATATCATTAAAAATCATTCCATTGATTTTTTTAAGACCAGTCATTTTTTGTTGTAATTTCCATCTTAGGGTTATCTAATTTTTGGTTCCTGGCTATCAACGCAATGTCAAGCATGGGCCTAATGTTAAACCAGACATTTCTTGACCACGTAAGTTTTCCAACAGCAGCGAAAGCAGGACAGATTTTTGGTCAAAAGTTTTGTGCCTGGGTTGGTGTCCGTATTTTTTTATGGTAGTCAGCAGGGTATTTTCCCATACCATAGATATGAAAACATAGGATTGAAGGCTCCAGATAGGCACCAGCTCATCCTTTCCATGCACAATGATCTGTGTAGATGCTGTCCTCAACAATGGAGATCCACTGACAGTTTTGTAACACGAAAAATAAAAGGTCCAGAAACTGATGTTGGGGTTCAAGCTTCAAGCTGAAAATCATAAAAAGCAAACAGCCAGCCACTGGCTCCTACCTCTACCTCAGTTTATACCAAAGGGGAAATCTTCAAACTTCACCCGACTTTACTGCTCCTCAGATTCACTCAGACTACTATGCTTTCCTCAGCATGGGTAGAGACTCGGTCTTAGAATGTCTTCTTATCCTCAATGTGACTGGAGAATGAATGCAAGCTCTGAGACTCTGTTCCTGTCCTAAATATCTCTCATGAGTCCTGGGATTAAAGGCATGAACTCTGCTATTCTTTTAGACTGATTTAATCTTACTTAGCTCTCAGTGACTTTGAACTAACAGACTAATTAAGTAACCTTTTAATACTGAGTCCTGGGACTAAAGGCATGTGCCACTACTACTTGATCTTCATTGCTTATAGCTGACTTTGTTTTCTGAATCCTCAGGCAATATATCACCATAAGTTTGTATAGAATAAACCTCTGCCCTAGCATCATCCTGGGTTATTTGGAAACCTCCACAGGACCCCCATGGCCAAAAACTCAACTAAATGAAATCCAGTGCTGCCACTAGGATCCTTGTTTGGCTATAAAAGATGATCAGTTGAGACTCCATATTCCCCATTTCTAGGAGTCCTCACTAAGATCACATTTATAGATTCCAGGACAATTTCACTGCACAAGGTTTCCAAACTGTCCCAAAAATGCCCCCTGATTCCAGCCATCTCTCCCCACACTCTCTCCTTTCGTCTGATCTCCCCATCAACCTGATCCCTCCCACTCCCTTCCCCATCTACCACACCACCATCCAAAAATCTATTCTATTTCTCACAGGGAGATCCATGTCTCTCTCTCTCTCCAAATGCTCCTCTTTACATAACCTCTCTGGGTCTCTGGTTTGTAGCTTGATTATTATTTAGCTAACAGCTAATATCCACTTATAAGTGAATATATACCTTATTTGTATTTCTGAATCTGTATTAGATCACTCAGGCTGATGATTTTCCAGTTCCATTTATTTGTATATAAATTTCACAATGTCATATTTTCTTAGAGCTAAGTAGTACTGCATTGTGTAAATACACCACATTTTGTTTTTTCCATTCTTCTGTTTAGGGGCATTGATGTTGTTTCTAGTTTCTGATTGGAAATAAAGTCTAAGTAACATAGTTAAGGAAGTCTCCTTGTCATAGGATGGACTATCTTTAGGGTGTATGCCCAACATTGTTATATCTTGGTCTTGAGTTAGATAGATTCCTAGTTTTCTGGCAAACCACCATATTGATTTCCAGTGTAGATGCACAAGTTTGTATTCCCACCAGCAGTGGAGGAGTGTTCCCCTTACTCTACATCATCACCACCATGAGGATGTTGTGTTATTGATCTTAGCCATTCTTAGTTTTTATTTGCATTTCCCTGATGGCTAAGGATGTTAAACATTTCTTTAAGTGATTCTCAGCCATTTTACAGTCCTCTATTTAAAACACTGTCTAGCTCTGTACCCCATTTTTAAATTGGATCATTTGGTGTTTTGATCTCTAATGTATTGTGTTCTTAACATATTTTAGATAGTAGACCTCTATCGGATGTACAGTCGGTGGAATCATTTCACATTCCATAGGCTACCTCATTTTCCCATTGGCAGTGACCTTTCTGTTACAGAAGTTCTTCCATTTCTTGAGGTTCCATTTATTAATTGTTGATCTTAGCACCTGTGATATCAGTATTATGTTCAGAAAGTCATCTCCTGTGCATTCAAGGCTATTTCTTCCTTTCTCTTCTGTCAGGTTCAGTGTCTCTGGTTTTATTTTGAGTTCTTTGATCCACTTAACTTCAATTTTGTTCAGGGTAATGAATAGGGATCAATTTGTAATTTTCTATATGCAGACATCTAGGTTGGCCAGCAACATTTGTTGAAGATGCTTTCTTTATTTTCCATTGTGTATTTCTGGCTTATTAAAAATGAAAATCAGGTGTCCATAGGTGTGTGAACTTATGGCTGCATCTTCAATTCAATTACACTGATTAACATTCTGTTTTTATGTCAATACCTTATGATTTTATTACTATAACTCTGTAGTACTCATGAAATCAGCAGTGGTGTTAACTGCAGCAATCTTTTACTATTAAGAATTGTTTTAGGCACCATAGGTTTTCTGTTTTTCTTATGAAGTTGAGGTTATGTTCATTGTGTCCTCTAAGTTTGGGTATGCTGTGTATTCATTTTATTTAATTATGCAAAGTCTTTCATTTCTCTATTTCTGTCTTGACCACATATTCATTCAGTGGAGAGTTGTTAAGTTTCTGTGAGTTTGTAGGCTTTCTGTTGTTGAATAAATCCAGCTTTATTTCATGGTGACAGGATAGGGTGCAGGAAGTTATTTCTATTTTGTTTTATCTATTGAGACTTTCCTTGTGTACAATATGTGATCAATTTTGGGAAAAATTATGAGGTGGTGAGAAGAAAGTTTTTTGTTTTCTGTTTGGGTGAAATGTTCTGAAACTTTCTTTTATGTCCATTTGGTTTATAACAATCACTTGCTTTAGTATTTCTCTGTTTAGTTTCTGTCTGGATGACATGTCTTTTGGTGAGAGTGGCATATCGAAGTGTCCTACCATCAGGGTGTGAGAGTCAATATGTGATTTAAGCTGTAGTAGTTCTTCTTTTACAAAAGTGGGTACCATTGTGTTGGGGGCATACATGTTAAGAATTGAAATGTCATGCTGGTGGATTTTTCCTTTGATGTGTATGCAAAGTCCTTACCTATAAATTTTGATTAGACTTTGTTTGAAGACTATTTTGTTAGATATTAAAATGCTACACCAGCTGTCTTCTAAGGTTCATTTTCTTGGAATATTTTTTCTAACCCTTTAACCTGAGGCAATATCTATCTTTGATGCTGCTGTGTGTGTTTCTTGCATGCATCAGAAGGATGGATCATGTTTTCACATCCATTCTGTTACCCTATGTATTTTTATTATGGAATTGAGAATACTGATAATGAGAGATATCAATGACCATGATTTTTTTTTCAGTTTAAATTTAGATAAGAAACAAGGTTGCTTCACAAGTCAGATCCAGGTCCCTCTCCCTTTCCCACCCCTCCTCCCGTGCCTTCCCCCCAACCCCCCCCATTATCCCCTCATTTCCCCAGTGAGGTTGAGGCCCTCCATGGGGGTGTCCATAGTCTGAATGACCATGATTTTTAATTACTTTTATTTTGTTATTGTTGTTGTTGTTGGTAGTGATGGTGTGTGTGTGTGTGTGTGTGTGTGTGTGTGTATCTCCCTTTTTTGGTTTAGCTTGTATTAGATTATTCCCTATGTTTTCATGGGTATTGATAACCTCCTGGGATGGAGTTTTTCATTTAGTACCTTATGTATTACTGGATTTATATATAATTTGCTCAGTTATTTTCTCCAATTGCATTCCACAGAAAGATAAAGCTCTTGTTCTTCCACCATCCCACAAATGCTTTAATCCTCTGAAGATATGCTCACCTGGTTTTCTTTTAGGACTCCTTAACATTTTATGAAACACCAAAAATAGTTCAATGCCCATTATAACATCTCACACTCTTTATTCCCACAAAATCAAAATTTCCAAAATTTTCTTAACTCTTCTATATTATGATTGAAAAATTGAGATACAGTTTTACTCTTTGATAAAGTTCTTTTAAAAACTAAGAATTAATAAATATTATTTATAGAATCCATTGGTATATACAAGTATTATACAGATAAATTTATCTAAAATTATTTTTATGTATACGTTTAATTTTTAAAGACATGTGAGTAGCTTGCTTTGAAGATAACAGACATGAAACATGAATTTAATGATTCAAAAGAAAGTGCTTTTAGGCTCACATCATCTGTGACATTCTGAGGTAAATTTGGCTGTGTTAAATGGATACTAGGTATCTTTTAATCTCATAAACTCATGTATGTGTTCATTATAAATTCAATGCCTTTCTGAAAAGTTTTCTCAAAGAAAACTCCAAGGATTATTCAAAATAATAGCTGGAAAAATGTGTTCTATGGAAGAGAAAAGGAGAAGTGTGTGTGTGTATGTGTGTGTGTGTGTGTGTGTCTGTGTGTGTGTGTGTGTCTGTGTGTGTATGCATGTGCTCATGGAAGGAAGGAGACTTACTATCTTCCAGTTTACCTTCAATTGGCTGAGAGTGATTAGGTGAGCATTATGTTTAATGGTCTACTTCCTAATAATTGCATGACCTTGATTGATTAAGTTCATTCGTCTTTCTGAACCTATCTCTTGTTTGTTGGAACACAGTCAAAAGCATCATATATGATGAACATTGCCTTGGGGAACTGTGAGAAAGGCTCCCTAAAAATGGCAGAACGCCTTTTACCTCATGTGTATTTTGTTCCCTGGATCATTCTTGGATGTAATTTCATACCTCCTGAGACAAACATTTACATTCAATTTCTAAGACATGTTTATTTTTGTTGGACATCAGAAAATAGCTGGAGAATTCAATCTGACTAGTGTACCTGAATCTGGATATAGCCTTCTGCCTTGTTTTCATGCTTTTCCAGACATAATCTATAGTCGTGCCAGGCAATTGTGTTTAAATTGGTTTGTCCTGGGAAAGGGCTGTTTAGTTAACATTTAGTATGTGCTTATTTACATTTATCTATATGTTTTTTCTGAACTCAAACAACATTCTCTGGCTCATTTCTTTCTTTGCTTCAGTTGTGTAAAACATTTAGACTTTACCTGAAATAAAGTTGTTTACAGCATTAGACTGTAGAACACCCCATTCTTTTATATCCTCAGAGTCCATGTCTTACAGACACAGATCTGCATATGTTGACAAAGTTGACACCCATGGTATAAAGTGTGATCAGAATAAAAATTTCATAGAACAATGATAATAGTATTCAGAATCTAGTTGTGGTTCATGTCAATTGCCTAATATCAGACAGGCTTTTATTTAAGAAGAGACTTTGATGTGATTCACGAATCATAAAATAGGTAAGAAATGAGTAAATCTAATTAGAATTAGCTACTGCCTATAATATAATAGACATTTGGAGGAATTATTTGTTTGGCATGTAAACTTATTACTTAAACATCTAATCACTTGGTAATATCTATGTTTGGTTATAGGTTTGGGAATTGTGGAATATGCTCCCTTAAAATAATAATAATAATCCGACATAGAAATGAGTCTCTCTTTGAGATGATTTCTTTTAAGATGACATCTTTCTTCATGCCTCCCTTTTCTAAGCCTGGATGCCAACCTTGTGACCCTAAAACTGATTATGAGGGTAAAGATACTGCTTATGAGGCTGAAATATGAGAAACCAACTTATATAAATGATTTGGCACTTAACTTACATTTAATTGAATGTCATTTAATATTCACTTCCTCGCGGCTGTAAACAAGGCTGTGCCTCACAGTGCTTGTCTTATGTATGCTATGACTTGGGTACAACTGTGTACTTTTCTGTTTTAAATTAGATTATTTGAGAGGAATTAGGTAATTCTTACTTAACATTTGAAAATATTGATCACTTTTAAGTATTAGAGGAAATAAATGTTGATAGAGTAAAATGGTAAACCTAATCTGGAGTTCATATTTATACATTTTACTTTTAGTAGCAGAATGTTGCTATTTTGTGAATGACTAATGAGAGAAGAATATAATTAATCTTGAAACACTATAAAAACATTTAAAATCATACTGTGTGCAATAAACTACCTAGTAGTAGAAGTAATTGCATCCTAGATTTTGCTATTGAACAAAATATTCAATTAGTATTCATTTTATTTTACTTGTCATTGCTATAGATCTCATGAATTTAAATAACTTTCCACAGTATTTATGTAACAGTTTTGATGGAATAATAGGCCTACTTTTGTCCCCAATTTATACTAGAAATAATTTCTAGTTTGTTATGAATAATACTGGATTAAATACTACAAATTGGAGGGACTGTTTCACTTTCTATATTCTTTAGAGACACACACGTTAGGTCAGTTGGTGAATTTTAATAAGAAATGCAATCTTGAAATTCACAGGCAAATGGATAGAAGTAGAGGAAACCATCCAGAGTGAGGTAAGCCAGACACAGAAAGACAAGCATGGTATGTACTCACTCATAAGTAGATATTAGACATAGAGCAAAGGATAAGAAATGTGGCACTAGGAAAATCTCCAGGGATTCACAAGGTTGACCTCAAGTAAAAATCTAAGCAATAGCAGAGAGTCTATTAATGCTCTTAAATGAGCTTAAATGCTCTTCCCCTATAATGAGATTGCTGACTACCTTATATGTCATCATAGAGTCTTCATCCAATAGCTGATAGAAGCAGAAGCAGACACCCATAGCTAAACACTGAACTGAACCTAAACCAGGGCCCTGAACATGGGTGTAGGTATGAGGGGGGCTGGGCAGTCTATGGGGTCTCTGGTAGTGCAACCAGTATTTATCAATAGTGCACGAAGGGCTTTGGGAACCCATTCCCTGAGGAGGGATGCTCTGTCAGCCCAGATACAAGCGGGAGAGCCTAGGTTCTGGCACAAATGATATGACAGACTATGATGATTCTCCAACTTATACTCTTACCACAAAACATGGCAAAGACACAATGGTATTAAATTAGAAACAGAATGAAAGATCTTGTATCCACACATTAAGTTTTTATTGTAAAGAGACCTAGAATCTGACTTTTCAAAGCATACAAATTTAATTGGTAGTACCAAATGCTATTTCTGTTCTGTTGAGTTTGGAATAATTCAGTTAGACAGTCTTTAGATACCACCAACAGTGATGCTTATTGCATCTTTGATATGGGTTGTCATTCTGTATATATGTTTCTCTTATTGGTTAATGAATAAAACACTGTGGCTTATGAAACAGGAAGATAGGCAGGACTGGGATGAGCAGAATTCTGGGAAAGGTAGGCAGAGAGGACTGGCCAAAAGAGTTGCCATGAGGGAACCGGGAGGGTAGGATGTGCCAGGCATTCTCCAGTAATATAAGGTCATGTAGAAATACATAAATTAATAGAAGTAATAATTAATACAGAGCTTGGCAATAAGAAGCCCTAGCCACCAGCCAACAGGTTTATAATTAATATAACATCTGTGTGTTTATTTGGGGCTAGGAAGGGCAACAGGACCAGCTAGGATAAAGAATCTCTCATTATACATTTTTACTAATATCTTGCCATAGTGCTCATTCTTGTGGTTCATAGATGTTGAAGCTGTGCAGTTTCTTCCCTCTTTTGGCAGCTTGCAAAGTATTGTCAGGAGAGAGAATTTTAGATCGGTTCCAGTTTGACTCTCATCCAAGTTCTGTGTCTGTATTTTTGCAAACCTACTTCTTTACAAAAATCTGTTAATGTTTTTAATTCAATTAAGGTTTCATAATTTCACATATGAGTTTTGGTTTTCCTTTTAATCCTTTTCCTCTCTACTTAATTTAGAATGTATTTATGAATTATACTAGTTGAAGAAGATAGCAGTAGTAGGTTTCCCCCTAATTTCATGACCTCTCTAGCCAGAGTAAATTCACCTGGATTCCTGTACCAGGCATGATTAAGTGAATCTTGAGTCTAATCAGACAGTTATTATACCTTTAGAGATATTTTGCCATGGTGGTCTTTTGTGCCTTGTTGGTGTCATAGCTGAGTAGGACCGTTTATCACTTAGAAGTTGGGTATCACCTACTAAGATAATGGAAGCTCGTCTTCAGGGAGAAGTATGGAATACTGTTAAGCTGGGAACAAAAATAATGGAAATAGAAGGCATGTTGAGTAATGGAAGTCAAACCAAGCCATACACGTTTTCTCCCATTCAAGTTTCTAGCCCGACATCTTCAGTCATATATATATGTGTGTGTATATATATATGTGTGTGTATATATATATATATATATATATATATAGATAGATAGATAGATAGATAGATAGATAACCATGGAAACTAAAAGTAGGGAGAAATGGGAAAATGTGGTACTTTAATTGGTGAGGTTGGAGGGAGAGAGAAGGGATAAAGAACACTGAAAAAGCTACATGGAATTATATTATTTTATATTTATCTAAAATTAAATACAATATGTATATACACAAACATACTCACATGCATAATATATAAATACATGTATATAGTATGTATAATCATATTCCATAACACACATATACTTAAATTTATATGTATGGCTAACACTTGGTGTAATAACACTCCCTACAAGCACCATAGATTATCTAACAAAAATCTTAGTACTAGGCATGATAAATCTTTCTAGGTGATGATCAGGGGGGTCCAAGAGACTCCACAAACAATATAGGCCATTGTTATTACCCTTGGTTGCCTCCCAGAATATATAGATAAGTCCAAATTATTAAAGATATCACGCAGTTGAGATTCAGGGCAAGTAGGAATCAATGTGGATCTCAGCCTATTTCCTTATTGGTTTTAATATAATCATTTTTAACCAGATTATTTCTGGGATGTATTTGGGATCAAAGTATTTCAAAATTTGCAGTTTCCAGAAATATTTTAGTAATACACTGACTGAAACCCAGTGACAGTGGTTAGTTAGCACAGACTAAAATAATTGATATGATATTGCTATGACCTTAGCTGTCTCCCAAAATGGCACAATAAATATGAACTATTAAAACCAAATGTCTGGGGCTGGGGACCTGGCAGAGCAGTAGAGAACTTGCCCACAATATACAGTGTCCCTGGTTCATTGATTTGAGTAGATAATTTTAACTATAGGAGCAGCTTAAAATAAATATTCATGGGTTATCTACCCCCTCTCTGCAAACATTGTCCTTTCCTCTCATTTAAATGCCTTCTTCATACTTTTTTCATTAGTGACTATGGTCATGTCTGTCTTTGTAAATAGGGACACTTCCACCAAATCACTGAATTGCTTAATCAATACAAGGATTCTGGGTCTCGTTGCCATACTAGAGTAATGATAAAGCTACATTCTAAATATCCTTGGGAATATGCCCTCATATATCTTTAATATGGTGCAAAATTTAATAACAGTGATATAAAAATATTAAACTCCCGAGTTGACCAGTGTATTCGCACATTGCTGTCACTTCCAGACCCCCTCCCCTTTTTGGGATGCCTGATGTTGAGCAGACTCAGGAAGAGCTGATGTTAACTAGATTTTGATACATTTTTAGCATGGAGTCTTTTGTACCAATTTAGTACTAATATTTAAGATAATTCAATTAAATATTTTTGTGTGGATTACTGAATGTTTAATGCATCCTGACATACTGTTATCCATGTTTACTCAAGTCAAATGCATCATTCATCTTTATCTTAATTCCAGCTCTACATATTACTTACATTCAGTAGAGAATTGGATACTATTTTGTTGTTGTTGTTTGCTTCTTAACTGGATCTTCTCTGACTTTAGGTGACACTGTTGACTAGTGGTTCTATTTTGTTCATCAAGTTTGATTCTCAGGATTGAACTGAGGTTTGTGTTTCTTCTTCCTGCTCTTCAATCTTTGATGTTCAACAATGAACCTGCATCATGATGCATACACACTTCCTGGTTGCTGTCCCTCATTACACTGCTATTGCTTTATATCACACCCTCATTGTTGTGGTAAGACTGTTCCAGAAGGCAGTTAGTGAAGCCATTCAACTGTACCCTCTCTATTCCATAGTGTAAGCAAAATAGTACCTTTTCATAGTAGGTGTCTGATTCATTTATTTATTAAGCATGTATTTTTCATTATTTTTAAATCAGACACTGTTTCATACCCTAGATATAAATTAGGAAATGAAAGGGAAAAATTGACTAGACCTTATATCCAAATTATGTGATTGAAACTAGCCATCATTAGCTCTGCAATGCACTTATTATTAAAGTACAGTAAGGTTTAGTGAGCTATCCTAGGACACACAGGTAAGTGCCATAGCTTCAGTTTGAACACAAATAGCCTTTTTCTGGTATACTTAGACATTTTAGTAAGTTCCCTGTCTTTTAATCCCCAAAATCGCCTATCAAAAGTTATAATTAATATAATTTCCCCATTTTATATATGAGACTATAAACCTGAGTGTTACTAAATGAATGTTACAGATCTCATGGAAAGTTGGAGCTAATACACAGAGTTTTACTCACAATCTGCCCCTGTAATTTGTTTGAGAAATGTCATTAGGAAGCCATTATCAATAGCCACAGATGTAAGTTTCATTGCATGGATAGCTGACATGGATATTAGCATAATAAATATGAATACGTTGGATGAGCAAGACATAAAGGAGGAAAGAGAGTAATCAGAACAATTTGTACATTATGAAAGTACTAAAGAAAAATATTAATGAAGAAAGAAAAATATTGAACCTAGAAGGTCATAGTGAGCTCGTGTTTTACTAGGAACCACTTCAGTTGCCATGATAGGATCAGCAAGCTGAATCTAAAACACCAATGTATTTAATAATTTTGCTAGGGCATCTGTGGATAATTAAACATAATTTTAGCTATGCTAATTTTACAAACACACACATATGCCATCTAATTATATAATTTTTCTTTGATTTTTCTATTTTGAGTGGGCTATTCCAGAGTAGATTTTGGAAATCATATTTCCAGCCCAACATCTTCCTCTTCTTTTGAAAAGGGACATGTGAATTACTGTAGTAGATAAAAGTGACAAGACCATTTGTAGGAATTTCATCTTTTGCCTCTTACTGTATGGGAAATGATGTGAGGTACATATGTAGAAGGCAGGTAAGAGAAAAGCATAGTTCAGTTAATACACTCTTCTACCACTCTATAATCCTCTATGGCCTTCTGAACAACAGAAACTCTTGTTTGATTGTAAGTGATGCAGTTGGGAACACTTTTTCTGGAAGTTGGTTTTGCAGGCTAACAGCTTTGGTACAAAACGTTGCTAACATTTACCGTCATTTTCCCACTCAGGCTTTCAGAGCATTGCTCTTAAACATGCTGTGTAGCTGACCCAGCTACTTTGCCTCCTCAGCTCATGACATTTGTGACTTTCTGACCTCCCAGTGAGGCACTGATATTCCCCACTATGAGTAATTTTTGAGAGAGGTGAATTTTCCATCTCTATGAGCCTGAAATTTTCTGTAAGGAGGGATAATTGTGCATTTTTTTGTAAATGGTTTATGTTGTCTACACGTGTGCTGAATTATATATGCATTTATTTCATTGTGACTTAAACATGTAAACTAAGTCAGAATTCTAACAAATCTTCTAAACTATAATTATTTAGTAAAGTCATAGTTGTAAAATCCATGTTGTCCATTACCAGTCATCCTATAACAAAGCAGGTTTGAGCACTTATTGTACTTCTCATAGATTTGTTGAAAAATTTGAGAAGTATCTGGATTAAATAAAATAATTAGTATATATTAAATGTGTGGAAATTTTGTGGCACTTTTCAAAGGAGAAATGCTTAGAAACAATGATCTTTATGTCAGGGGAATATGTGAACTTTAAAAGGCTATCAATAAGTAGCTTATTCTTTTTGATTGGCATGTTTCTTTTATCCTTTAAGTATCTTCAATATATGAAGTAATTTATTCTGTATTTCCTGATACAGCTAGTAAGTATATATGATTGAAGATCATATATCTTGAGAGTTAGAAGTCTTGCTCAGGGGTGGAGTCCTCAGCTTGAATGTGGAAGGGAGGTTTTGACTTTTAATACAGATTCCAGGATCAAAACATTCTGTTCCCTAATCTATTTATCTGTCTCTCTGTCTATCTATCCATCTATCTATCATCTATGACTTATGTATCAACTGATTTTGTATCTATAATCTGTCAATCATCTATCTTCATCAAACAATGGATTATATATCTATCATCTTGCCCCATCTATCCTTTTATCTATCATTTATCACTTATCTATTATCTGTCAATCATCTATCTGTAAGTTATATATTTATTTATAAATATAGCAATTATCATCTAATTATATATAGTAACTCTTATCTACCTATTATCTATCTATCTATCTTTCTATCTGTCTTCATCATCATCATCATCTGTATAATCACCTATAATTCCTTAAGACAATATACTCTCAAGAAGAAATACCTCTTTTGTTCCTGTGTTATTAATTACTTGCCATTATTTGATAAGTTATAGTCCTTTTAGCTTATAGCCATCGATGTTGGTTCTAGTCTATGCATTTGAGCAAAATAAATAATAAGAACTTGCTGACCACTATGAATACATTATTTTGTGAAACATGTGTATTGTATGTCTTGCAATTAAAATGCTATTTTTTCCTGGTGTTAGCTAATTACTTCACAGACTTGGTGAATTATGATTGATTTCTGCCATCACAGTGTTGTGGCAGGTCTACCTTGCCTCTGCTGTGACTCTTAGCTAGGGATATGTATGTTAGAGCAGAGACTTGATTATCTGTATCCTACACTGAGTGGCTTTACCACTTTTTCCATGTTTCCTGCTGAGAATTATTGAAAAAAGTTGGTCTTGACAGGGAGTCCTATGAAAATTGTAGCTTATCTGCTCAATTGCTGTGACTTTTTTATCTATTTTGGGGTTGGATTTACACTCTGGCACTTGTTGACTTGGTGGTGGCTGTTTTCAGCACTCAGTGGAAGCACTGTTTCAGCTACACAGCTCAACACTTCCTCCCCTTGGCATTCGTTCACAGTAGGTACAAGATAGCACAATTCAGAGAAAGTGAGATGTAATTAATATCTTTTAATTACTGAATGCTGTGATAGTCACACCACATTATTATGACCAGGTGGTGAAGGGTGTTATTGTACCCATCTAATCAAGAGACTTGCAAAGCTTGGTGTGTGTTACAGTTACTTGAAGTCCTGGTGAAAGTACAGTTTAATGAAGCCTGTCTCCAGGGACTTTAGTTTGCAATCCAGAATAATATCTGTGGTTCTACAAGTTCCCCAGTATAGCTGATGCTGTAGGTTTCAAGAGCACCCTGCAGAGCTGGAGGAATCTGAATTAAATGCAGCCACAGTGAGCAGTGAAAAAGTATTGAATGCTTACAACAGAACCACAGATCTGGTCTATTTAGTTTCAAGCTTATTATAGCATTGAAATAATCATAAAGAAGATAAATACCTATGCTACAATAGGTTTCACAGAGTAGATACTCAGTCTTGGAAAATCAGGGCACATCTCTAAAAGCTAAGACAGCAAAGTAATAAACATGAAGATGATAAAACTTGTTTCTCTATAAATGTATGGCGTGTCTTGGATAGAAAAGATTTTGGAAGCATAGGTTTGAGTCATGAATGCCACACACTGCTTATTGTGCCCATTCTGCATATTGTGTAGCTGCAGGATGTGGGAACATGGTTGATCAAGTCAATAGCTTTTCCCTGGAAGAGCTTTAAGGGTAGATCAGTGTATCAGACAATCTCAGGTACACATGTAACTATATAGAATCAGAATATACAGCTCATGGCAGCCTTGTAAATGTCAAGCTGAAAATGAAATTTATGGGATTAATAACCAAGAGCTTTTATTAGTTCTTTATTGGTGAAGTAGCATGAATAAAATTGCTTAATAAAAGACATTCATAACTTATAATCTAATAAAAGCATAAAATTACAAAAATGTTTTTGATAATATTGTATTAACCCCAAAGAAAACCTCCTAAGCTTCAAGTATGGTGTGTTCTATTAATTTTGACAGACATGTATTTAGTCTTCTGTGTTTAGGAAGCCCAAATTTGCATCCGTATATGCTTATATCAGACGGCTCATCATCAGAAATAAATATTAAAATTAAAGGGTGATTTGATCTGTACTATAGATCTTTCCTCAGCAAATACACAAATGGTACATGTTTAAAAACAAAGTAGAAAACAATTAAACCTATTACCCACTAGGCAAGACGGTTTGACATGCAAACTTAAGTTTTTCCTTTTTAATATATAAGTCAGTTTAAAATTATGCAATTTCTCTGAGAAGTAAGAAAGCCATAGTTTGTGCTTAAGGAATAGAAAAAAATCAAATAAAGTTTCCAGGAATTTGCTCCATTCTATGTTTGTATGTCTGTAGATTAGAATCTGGAGTCTGTGCTCTGGAGGAAGGTTGTAATCCAATGGACATAAACTAATATTTACTGTAGAAATTCTGTATACTAATGTAGTGACAGACCTGCTGACTCTGGTAATCAATGTGATAACTTTTGCCTTCCCCATCCAATATACGACAGGTGGCATGCCACATTCTCCTGTAGAACCAATTTTAGAAACACCAGGAAAACTCTCTAGAGAGACAGGAGAATGTCATAGGAATTGTGTCTCCTCAGAGCTAATGGAACTGTGCATGGGGACCCACCCTAACAGATGTGAGACTCCAACAGCAGGTCCTAGAAATCCTAGACCAAGTCTTTTTTTCCAATGTTTTATTTTATTTAAATTAGAAACAAGCTTGCTAGACATGTTAATCCCAGATTTTTTACCCTCCCCTCCTCTCCTGCTCCCCACCAACCTCCCAATCCCTCATCCCATTCCCCCTCTGCTCCCCGGGGAGTGTGAGCCCCTCCATGTGGAATCTTCAAAGTCTGTCATGTTATCCCAGGCAGGACCTAGGTCCTCCCCTATGTGTCCAGGCTGAGAGAGCATCCCTCCATGTAGAATGGGCAACAAAATCCATTTGTATGCCAGAACTAAATACTGGTCTACTACCCAAAGCCCTGTAGATTGGTGAGGCCTCCTCCCTGATACTCATGCTCAGGGGGTCTGGATCAGTCCCATGCTGGCCTCTCAGTCACCAGTCTGCGGTACATGAGCTCCCCCTTGTTTGGGTCAGCTGCCTCTGTGGGTTTCACCAGCCAGGTCTTGACTCCTTTGCTTATCATGTCTCCCTCTCTGCAACTGGTTTCCAAGAGTTCAGTTTAATGTTTAGCTGTAGGTATCTACCTCTGCTTCCATCAGCCACTGCATGAAGGCTCTAGGATGGCATATAAGGTAAGCATCAATCTCATTATCAGGGGAGGGAATTTAAGGTAGTCTCTCCACTATTGGTTAGTTTGCCAGTTGGTGCCATCCTAGTAGATCTCTGATAATCTCCCTAGTGCCAGATCTCTTCTCAAACCTATAGTGGCTCTTTGACTCAACTTTCCTGCTCCCCCATGTCCTCTTCTCCCCCTCTTTTTCTCCAAACTTCCTATCCCCTCCTCTCACCCCATGTTCCCAATCCCCTCAGGAGATCATCCCATTGCCCTTCTCCTGGGGTATTATGCATATCTCTCTTATTGTCCTCCGGTTTCCCAGACTCTCTGGCAGTGTGGTTGTAGACTGGTAATCTGCTGCTCCATGTCTAAAATCCATATATGTGGGAGTATATTCCGTGCTTGTCTTTTTGTGACTGGGTTACCTCATTCAGGATGGTTTCTTCTAGTGCCATCGATTTGCCTGCGAATTTCAAGATTCCATTGTTGTTTTATTTTTCTGCTTATTACTCCATTGTGTAAATGTACCAGATTTTCTCTATCCACTCTTCAGTTGAGGGGCATCTGGGTTGCTTCCAAGTTATGGCTATTACAAATAATGCTGCTATGAGAATAGTTGAACAGATGTCCTTATTGTATGAATGTGCATATTTTGGGTATATGCCTAAGAGTGGAATTGCTGGATCTTGTGGTAAGCTGATTCCCATTTTCCTGAGGAATATCTGTACCGATCTCAAAAGTTGCTGTACAAGTTGGCACTCCCACCAACAGTCAAGGAGTATTCCACTTTCTCAACATCCTCTCCAGCATAAACTGTCCTTGGTGTTTTTTATTTTAGCCATTCTGATGGAGTGAGATGGTATCTCAAAGTTGTTTTTATTTGCATTTCCCTGATGGCTAGGGATGTTGAGAAATTTCTTAAGTGTCTATCAGCCATTTTAGACTCCTCTATTGAGGATTCTCTATTTATTTCTGTACCCCACTTTTTAATTGAATCCTTTGGTGTTTTGGAGACTTGCTTCTTGTGTTCTTTGTAAATTTCGGATAATATCACGGTCTTCAATTCAATTGGTCTACCTGTCTATTTTTTGTGTCAATACCAAGATGTTTGCCTTACTGTAGCTTGATAGTAGAGCTTGAAGTCAGGGATGGTGATGCCTCCTGAAGTTCCTTTATTGAACAGGGTTGTTTTGGCTATCCTATGTCTTTTGTTTTTCCATATAAAGTTGAGAGTTGTCCTTTCAAGGTCTGTGAAGAATTTTGCTGTGATTTTGATAGGGATTGTATTGAATCTGTAGATTGCTTTTGGTAAGATTGCCATTTTTACTATGTTGACCCTGCCTATTCAAGAGCATGGGAGATCTTCCATTTTCTGGTGTCTACTTTAATTTCTTTCTTTAAACATTCAAAGTTCTTGTCATACAGTTCTTTCGCCTGTTTGGTTAGACTTATCCCAAGATATTTTATGCTGTTTGTGGCTATTGTAAAGGGTGATGTTTCTCTGATTTCTTTCTCAGAACGTTTGTTGTCTATGCATAGTAGTTAATCTTGTATCCTGCCACTATGCTGAAGGTGTTTATAAGCTCTAGGAGTTCCCTGGTAGAATTCTTTGGATTACTTATGTAGACTATCATATCATCAGAAAATTGTGAAAGTTTAACTCCTTCCTTTCCAATTTGTATCCCCTTGATCTCCTTTTGTTGTCTTATTGCTCTAGAAAGAACTTTGAGTACAATATTGAAGAGATATGGAGAGAGTGGACATCCTTGTCCTGATTTTAGAGGAATTGCCTTGAATTTCTCTCCATTTACTTTGATGCTGGCTGTTGGTTTACTGTATATAGCTTTTATTATGTTAAGTATGTTCCTGTTATCCCCGAGCCATCCAAAGAGATAATAAATCACTTCCTGTCTAGGTAGGTATCTCTTGTGTCTTTTATTATGCTTAGTAGTGAGTGCCAGAAAGGAAATATGTCATTCATGCTTTTGGAATTAAGGTGCAATTGTAAACATATGCGTGAAATTAACCAAGAGGGAAGTGTGTGTGTTTGTCTGGGAATTTATCCTGTAAACAAAGGTCGAATTTTAAAGACTGTGTTGTAGATCTCCTTAGGAAAAAACAACATCAGCAACAACAAAAACTATAGAATTTCTATACAATACAACAGAATTTTCTACAATAGAAGGAGCTGACAAAGCAAAACTTTTAAAACATTAACTGTGAAATCAAATTCAGGGGTCAATTGATGTCTTATCTTGCATAACTTTCCATTTCCCATGAATACCTCTAGTTTTTGACTTATAAACAGACTTTGACAGGTAGACACATGGATGAGAAATCCTGGATCCAGATTATTACCCTCCTGCAACAGCAAAAACCCTCTCATTCAACTAGGTGCATTCAAATAAGTGCTAATTGCTTCATTAGAATGTAAGCCATTTAGTCTTGCATCAGCTTTCAATAAGTTGACTTGGGAAATTTGAATACAAATCGCATTGTATGACAAAATTTTTTAAACTTCAACTGCTATCATTATCTTATGAATTTTAGTTCATGTTCTTTAGATAGTGTTATACATATTTTAATTTCTGTTTGCCCCCTGAAATTCATTCATTTTTTTCCTTTATGTCTATCAATTATTTTATATATTTACAAATGCTATAACTAACTAAATACAACTGTTTTGTTTGACCTGATAAACATATTTCATTGAAAATTTACAATGTAATTTGAACCTCAATGTAATGTATATTTTCATTATCTACTAAATTTATCTTTTACCCACTACATGAAATATGTGTATATGAGATATTTATATATAAAATTTGTGTGATAAATAAATAAATATGTATGTGTGTGTGTGTGTGTGTGTGTTTATCCATGTGCTATAAGCTCATTGACTTTGTGGTGTATTTCTCCACATATAGTAATTTATATACTGTGAGCTTCCATATGAAGACATGCCAGAATAAAAGTTTGTGTTTCCTACTAGAACAAGTCATTCTGTGGGTAAGGAGAGTTGCTATTGTGTGATTTCAGTACTTCTTATACAGACCAGTTCTGCCCTTGAACTTAAACAGTTGTTCTAGTTCCATATAAAAGTTTAAATGAGTAGATAAAGGAAGGGCTCTAGAAACAGCAGAGACCTGAGAATGAGCCCAGTATGGCCAATAATAAGCCTTAGGAGACTGCATGAATTGTTTAACCTTTTTAAGAATTTTCTTTGTAAATCTATGAATTAAATAAAATCAGACAAAACAGTCGGGCATATGTTCCTTAAAAGGTGACAAAGGCTAAGATGGGTAATTCAAATATTTGAAGATTCGGGCAAAAAGTAACCCTTATAAAGACATTCAGATAATATTTTACATTCATTCATTCATTCATTCAATCAACCTTTCATTGTGTGTGTGTGTGTGTGTGTGTGTGTGTGTGTGTGTGTGTGTGTATAGAGGTCGGAATTCAATTCTTATGAGTTGTTTCACGCCTTTCACATTGTAGGGTGCAGTGGTTAAATACAAGTTTCAGACCTGGCAGGAAACACCTCTACCTGTTGAACTATCTTGCCAGAGTTGAATTTATTTCAACTCTTGGAATTTGGATTAAATCAGTTTTAAAATCTTTTTAAATTCAATTTATAGTCAATGAATGAATATAAAGTTTTGTTATATAAAACATAATCAATGCCTACTACCCATTGAGCCGATATATGTTCCTTTTATTTCTTAAAAATAAGTTTAAAATATTTTTGGTGTAGTGTGAATTATAATTTGTTTTAATAATAAAAACCTAGAGTCAGATATGGAGATTAATACTGAAATATTAGAGAAGTGAGCAGCCAACCACTAGTTCTTAGATCTACTGAATTACCAGACCAAACAGTACAATTGTTTTCCTACAAATTCTCACTGTATGCTGTCTCTATAAAACCTCAGACTGAATTCTCTGCGTTCCTGTCTCCTCCCACCTCATATTCTTCTCTCTACCCAGCCACATCGTTCCTGACTTTATCTCTCTAGTACTGGGATTAAAGGTGTGTGATCCCAAGTTCTGAGATCAAATGTATAATCTCTGTTTCTCTTTGAGACTGGCTCAATCTAGTGTTGCCCAGGTCTGCCTTTGCCTCTAAGGTGCTGGTATAAAAGGTGTATGCCACCACTGCCTGGCCTCTATGGCTAACTATGGCATATATTCATACTCTGATTTTCAGTCAAGCTTTATTTGTTAGATCACAAGCAAAAGTGCACCACATTCCTCCTTTTTTGTCTAAAGTACAAAAGATTATAACTAATATAAGAAAACTATTTACTATAAGTACAACTATATATAACATATACAAATAATAAACACATCAACAATATCTTGTCCACTTGCTTTTGATAAATTCAGAGAAAATATTCTATTATCTAACGTGTCTTAGTGAGTACAAAGTCTTATATATAATTTACTTTCTATCTTCACTTGCATTACCATCCAAAGCTATCTTTTGATGTCTCCCAACCTTATATACTCTACATTTCTTTAGTGAGTTTCTTTTCTAAGTCTGGAAAACTACAACTATCTAGTCTTAAACTCCCTCAGAGACCCCAGAAGGAAATAATATTAACTGAGTAATCAGGAAGTACAAGCAAGTAACTTCCAAAAATGTGAGAAATAATAGAACCATCTGGCTGTCTGGACAGAATCATCCAAGGTTGCTCTGCAATGTTTGGTCATCTATCTTTACCCTACAGGCCTAGAACATATGACAAACTTTTCTATGAAGCAGGATTTTTGAAAGACTCTCTGTTGGGCAGTTTCCTTTCCAGCCAGGTCCTACCACTTCACAGAAACTTATGCTAATTATAAAAATGTTGGCTACTGACTAGGGCTTCTTATTGGCTAGCTCTTTCTTAATGATCCACCCATAACTACTAATCTATGTATTTCTATGTGGTCTTGGCTTACCAGAGAATGCAGGGACTTTTGTGGTGTACATGATGTCTGTTTGTGGTCTCTCCCTGCCTATGTTTCCCAGAATTCTCCTCATCTTCTAGTCCTGAGTCTACTGGCTATAGGCAAAACAGTGTTTTGTTCATCAACCAATAAGAGAAACATATATACAGAAAGACATCCCCCATTGATGTCCCACCATGTCTTGGCAAGTTTTGACATTTACTCTCTTTCATGTCCTGCTTGTTCAATTAGGACAGCATAATGTCAGCAGTTGAGGCAAGGGTACTTTCTTTCCCAGTGGCTTACTTGTTCTACAAAGTAAGTAAACACCATGTGATGTTTCTTTGATTCCTAATATCTTCTCCAAAGTACATTTATGCTACCAGAAGCAGGCATATCTCATTGTCATAGAAAAGAACTGTATGTTATTGAAACATTTTAAATATCATATTTTGTAGATCTCTGAAGTGTTTGAAGATAACCTATCTAAAATATATCTCTGCTTGATCTTATAAACGGACCCAATATTGCTATAAATTCAATTGTAATAGGTGACTAATTACTAACCTGCATTTCCTTATTATCCTAAATAGTTGGTAAAAAAATAACTTTCAAGGATTACATTGTTAAATGGGCAGCATATTTATAACACCTTGAACAAGATTAGAAATCTTGTACAGTATGTTCTAACAAAAATAGTATTAAATTTGTATCAATATATAGAAATCTATATAAATGTAAAATATTTAAAACTAGTTGTTACTTTTTTTAGTTTAAAAGTAGAGTCAGGCCAGGCATTGGAGGTGCAGGCCTTTACTCTCAGCACGCTGGAGGCAGAGACAGGCAGATCTTTGTGAGTTGAAAGCCAGCCGGGTCTATAAAGCAAGTTCCAGGACAGGTTCCAAAGCAACACAGAAAAACCCTGTCTCAAAAAACCAAAAAATAAAAAATAAAAAAAGTAGATTCAATCATCTGCCATTTTATGCTATTTTATTATCCCCCTTTTTCTTTTCAGAGTAGATTCAATAATTTCTTCTTGTCTCTTATCATATCTCTATCCCTGTTTTTCTTTTCAAAACAAGAACCCTGTATCTAAACTCTGTTCAACTTTCTTTCCTGACCATTACCAGCTATAACTTGTAACCGATCATCCTAAATGACCACAGATACCATAACCCATTGAATAACAAATCCCACCCACTCCACCTCTTGCATATGTGGGCATCCTGTTTTTAAATTTACTTCCTGTTGCCTAGGGACAATGGCATCTTTAGAGGAACCTGAAAAGAAAACAATGGGCTTATTGTCAAGTCCTGGGAGAGGACTGGTAGTCATATCAGTTTTTTTTTTTTTTGGTTGTTGTTGTTGTTGTTCAGTCTCTTTGTAATGGGAAAGTACAGGGCTTGTCTCCAGTCTTGGCTAAAGTAGTCTGTGAGACTGGATCATCGAAGCTAGCCACCCTGAAATTGTTCAGAGCAGTTTGTAGTCCAAAGCTGATCTTTATGTGGTGCTTTTCAGCTTCTTGGTGTTATTATTCTGGTGCTTAGATCAAAGGTGTGAGCTCTGTTTCTCTTTGAGACTGGATCAATCTAGTGTATACCAGGATAGCCTTGAACTCACAGAGACAAGTCTGCCTCTGCCTCCTGAGTACTGTGATTAAAGATTTGTGCTACCACTTCCTAGACTCTGTGACTAACTAGGGTCTTATATCTACACTCTGATATTCAGTTTTATTTGCTAAATCACAAACAAAATATCAGCACACTTTGAATTCTCTAAATTTGAATAGTAGAAATGGGGACAAGGCAAATTTTAAAAATAAAATTCACACTAACAGATCCACGATAGTTCTTTGGAGATGTTTTCTTTTGGCACTTAACAATGGGAAGTGTGAATTCAGTGCTGAGGCTTAAGAAGCCTACATAACCTGCAAACAATTAACTAACAGAGCCTTGCTTAACTAGTATTTTCACTGAGAAATTATGTGAATAATTATGTGAATAATTATAACTAATTATATTAGTTATAATCTTATGTGACTATTTGGGAGTAGTCTTTTATGAAAATTTAACAAATACAAAATCATTAGTCAATATTTAAATTAAAATAAGTCATATATAATCAAGTCAGTGAATTTATATATATTTATTTTGTACTACATTTTTTTTATCTTCACCTGCTGTAATTATCTGTTTTATCTTTTACAGCAATAACTTATTTTTATTTATTATAATCACCTGTTTCTGCCTTTCAAATCTACATTTTAGTGGGAATGTAGGAACAAATCGTAATTAGGCATTAGGCCTAGTGAAAGATGGGAAGTGAGACATGACAATGTATTCAAGGTGTCTTTTCTGTTTAATTTGGATCAATCTAAATCAGAATTTATGTTTATCAGAAATGGAATCCAGGACAATGTGGACTCCTATGTGCCTTCCTCATAGTAATGGGAGAATTAGAACAGTATGAGACCGTCATATTTTTGGTTGGACCTTTCTAACATCTTCATCCTCCCTCTGTGTCTCATAGAGATCTTGAGTTTCTGACCATACATTCATGATCAGCTACTTCAGACTGAATCTGCTTTGACTGTGGGCAAAGTCCTCTGATGGCACACTTATGTCAACTGGTTTCTGAATTAGAAGAAACAGTGTCATTGCTTGAGATATGTAGTCTCATGATATTTTATTAGCAGCTCATTGAAATATTGGATTCTAGCGGTGCTGCAATAGTTTTGTTGTTTTTTTTTTCCTCTGATAGCCAATTCAAAGCAGAAAAGCACAGATGTTAATGTTCACACTGCTTAGAACTGGCTTTATCTGTACCCCTGACCCAACCTTCATCCTCTCTTTAATTTTTTCCTTCTATTTAATCTTGTGCAAATTCTGTGAATTATGACAAACTAGGATAAGTATGAACAGTTTACAGTTAAGAAAAAGAAAGCTATGTAAGTAGGTTTTCTGTTAATTCCTTACTTGTATTCCATGATCCTGCTTAGTAAAAGGAATTTATAGCAAATGAGCCATAATCACGATTAAACGACTCTTACTTCGCTTAAAGGAGTAAATTAACAAAGAATGTATTCAATAATTTGGTGAGGCATGAAATGTGAACAAAGTATCTTTTTTATACTTGGGGAGCTTGTGACAGCAACTTGTGTTTCATTGTGTAGCCCAGTGATTCATAACACAGAAGTTAAGTGGCCCAAGCATGAAAATGAAGGTACTCAGAAGTCACACTAATAGCCAGAGATATGTCAGTGGGTCTGAAGTTAAGGGCTCTCTGGAGTGAATTCTTCCAGCTGCAGAGGATGTTTTTATACCACTTCCTTTATGTCACCATTACTTGACACTCATTAGCTGTGACTTTTGAAAAAAGCATTTTATTAAAATAAAACGATCGTTCTTTTAATAACCCAGAAGTAATTGTGTAAGAAATAAAAAGGTAATGATATGACAGTGGATTTAAAGATACCGTATTTCTTCTGTGTTGTTTGAATTTTTTAATAAAATTCTCTTATTTCCAATATATAATTCAAAGTGTCATGATACAAAAAGAGTTCTCAGGGAGAAACCCTAATAATAATAGTAAAAATTTAGCTGTGGCTTAGTGGAATCAAACCAAACTTTTCTGGTCAAAATTTTCTGATTGTGCAAAATTGTGATATACAATAAAAGTGATTTGGAATGAGTTATTATTAAGTGATGGAATGTTTGGTCTGGTTAAGGCATTTTAGTCTGTGTCTTTTGAGTCTTTTCTGGTTTGGGTAGAAACACTTTTCACAGTTTTTGTTTTTTTTAAAGATCTTTCTACACTGTGTATGAAATGCAATTTATCCCAGAATTTACTCTTTGCTATTTTATTTACCCAAAGAAGCAGTCTATATATAGATGTGTAACAAATAAAAAACAATTCAGAGTTTCCAAGGTCTAAAAACAAAACTTCAACAAGAAAGTGAAAACTCAAATTGCACATGGTATTAGGTCATTTGGGGTCTATGCACTTCAGACTCAATGGCTTTTAGTAAAGAAACCTGCTGATATTCTACTGTTCATCTGAGGGAGAAAAAAGGAAAAATTGATTTTAAAAACCATAAAGTACTTCTCATCATTTGTCCTTACTTTCACGTATCTGCAATGTATCTGCATGTCCCCCATGGTCTTCCAGTTAAGATAATCATCATGAGATTAACCTACTTTATCAGATACCCTTTGATAAAATTGCAATATTTTTGAGTTGGATTTACAATGTATTTATGACTATGATATGCATTTAAATAAATATTTAAGTTTTAGTGTGCTCTTGCGGGCAGAATGATGGTCTGTACTTTCCTAAATCCTATCTTTGAATAAAAAATTCCATTAAAGCACTTTTATATTTTCTTTAGGCACATGTTCCTTTCAAAAAGCAAATTTGAAATATTCTAGACACATATTGGGAAAGACAGATTTATATAATGAAGAAAACATTATTCACTCAAACTATCATGTTTTTAAAAGAAATTTTTGGCTTTTAAAAAGCACATCTTTATGTATGTGTGTTTTTGAGTGTGTATTCTCTCTCTCTCTCTTTCTCTCTCTCTCGTGTGTGTGTGTGTTTGTGTGTGATTGTGAGTGTGTGTGTGTTTTATACATACATGGCTGTCTGAGGACAGTTTCCAGTTTGTATTGGTTGTCTCTTTCCATCATCTTAGTCCCAGGGACTGAACGCATCTGTCAGGTTACAGCAAGTGAGTGCCTTTACCTGCTGAGCCCACTTTTGTATTTACCAAAGTCAATTACTTTCTGTCTCAGATAATATGATAAGTACTCTGAACCTACTTACTTCCTGATAGACATTTCAACAGCACCAACTTTTAAGCATATTAATCAACTTGGCAGCAATTAACTTTGTAGTTGATAGTGGAAATTGTCTTTCCACCAGTGACTTCTGTTTCCCCATGGAATTGGAATACCTGTCATTTTCTCACAAACTTAACACATGGTCTCTTGTTAACTACGTGTTGGGTTCTTATCTATTAAGTGCCCTCATGTCCTTGGAGCATCATTTTATAATTTTCTTCACAAGATAGCTTTGTCTAAAATTATTTCTTTTCAGACTAAATTTTCATCTTCTAATAAAACATTGTTGGTACTAAACAAAAAGCATACACTTAAATTTTTACTCTTTTATAATGAAATATTTTCATCACCTAGATCATGTTAATTTTTTCATAAGGTACTATTGAAAATCTTAAGGATAATTTAATGCAAATAGTTATTGTGAACTATATTACGAAGTAGAGAAAAAACAGGCAAGTCACTGTGTGTTTTCAAATGACTTCTTGATGAATAGAAACACTAACAATAGTATACAAGTGTTAGTGAGTGTGTAAATAATAGTATTCAGAATTGTTTTTAACTCCCATTTTTATATATATAACATTCAACTTTGATACCGACCATAGGTAATATTGCCAGCGGGTCAAGTTTTGTTAAAGAGTCATTTTGATGCAAAACCACATCAAAACAAACCCAAAATTCAATATTATGTAATATATAACAAAGAGTTATCTCATGTACATTAGTAACATTAAAATATGAAAACACATATTTATTTAAAATTATATACTGTTTCTTATTAGTTGAGTTTTCTATGACATAGCTGTTCCCATTTAAATAAATAGCATAGAGACTAGTTAAAAGGAAGACAAGGGAGTAATTAACTAGGCACTAATTAAACAAATACTATATTGAGATATTTTTAAATAATCATTTAATTCTATTTTAATAAAATGTAATGCCTTCTTTTATTTTAAATTTTAAAAACATTATTAGATATTTATATTTTATAGAATATCATTATTACTTACCAAGTTAAATTAATATGAAATTATAAAAAATAAGATAAAATAATGACATGTTTCCTATGATATAGTAAATTATTTTTATTCTTGTATCTGCTAAGGCACTAACTTGCCATTAGCCTTTTGATTATCCTTTTTTTAACATTTTGTTAAAATTATTAAGACTTCATAGATGACCAGGAGAGCAATGAATTCTTCTCTTTTTTATATTTTTGAGAATATACATTTTACATCTTTTTGCTTTTCCTTGCCTCCTTTGTAAACCTCCCACAAGTTCCTCTCGTTCTCTTTCAAATTAATAGCTTTTTCATTCATTAACTGTTATTACATTCTGTTGTATTTACTTTTCTGTTTCTGTGAAAATATATCATGATCAAGACAAGTAATATAGAAAAAATTTACATTTTCTTGGATACTTGCTTGCAGTTTCAATGGGTGAATACATGATTATCATGATAGACAGCATGGCAGCAGGCAGTGAGGTGTGGTTCTGGGAACATAGCTGCAAGTTCACATCTGGTTCACATGCAAAATGCAGAGAAAGAGAGACAGAGAAAAAGAGGGAGAGAGACAGAGAGACAGAGAGAGCTAACTGGAATGATGTAGACTCTTGAAACCCTACTGATACAAATCCTCCAACAAGACAGCACCTCCTAATCCTAATATAACAATTCTATTAACTGGGCATTGAAGATTCCAATATATGAACCTTTGGGGACCACTCTCATTAAAACTACCACAATGCATATATTTACATATATAAACAAATATATTCCTAAATATAAGCAGCTCAGTCTGTTACTTGTATGTATGTATGTATGTTTTCAGGGCTGACAATTTCATATTAGATAACTAGTTGGTATGCTCTTCTCTGGGGCAGACTAACTCTCCCATTGTCAGCATTCCTCCATTGCCTATAGTTTGTTTTGTAGAGTTGAAGCCTCATTGGCTTTTCCGTCTTCATTTTGGCATTTATTTGGTGAGATCCTTATTTGAATCATATTCAGCTACTCACGTTGATGAGAATTTGTGCCACAAGCTTTTGAGATACATCTCAGAAAACTTCTTGATCTTCTGATTTTTACAATCTTTTCACTTCCTCTTCAACAGCATTCCCTGATGCAGGAATGCTCTGTAGATGAATCTATTAGAACTAAGCTCTACAAGTCTACATTTTCATTAGTTGTAAATTCCTGTAATGGTCTCTGTCTGTTGAAAAGAGATATTTTCTTTATGGATAGTGAAGACTATACTTACCTGTGGTTACAAGGATAGATATTTAGATTGGTCTTAATGATTACACTGGCTTAGTAAAATGTTAGTGGTAGGTTCTTCTTCAAGTCCATGACATTACTAACACCGATAATGTGGCTATGTTTCTAGTACCACGCATGGTTGAAGCAGGATTTAAGTCCAAATAGAGAACTTTGTCTACCAACAAGGAATGCATGCCTTTATTGCACTTTTAGGGTTATGAAGCCATGTTTGTTATTGTCATAGTTCATAGGTGTTACATATGGGTAAAATTGTTGGCTGCTTCCTTCCTTTGGAAGCTGGCATGACAACTTAAGGTACAATGAGTACTATTCTTTAAAGAGGAGGCTTTTAGGTTTGTTCTAGCTAAATGATCTGTTTCTGAAGTACACGATGTCTCCAGCAATAAGGACTTAGCTTCCACCTCTGAGGGGTAACCAAGAGCAATGGCAGTAGGCTGTATGTTTTGGGAGTCTCCTGGATATTTCTGACCAATAACTCAAAAGGAGACTTCTCATGTCTGGTATTAGGTTTATTTTGAGGTGGGGAGAGCATTGTCAATCCAGATGAAAAAGGTTTATTTAAACAATATCTGTAAATGTATATACAGAATTGTGCATAATAGAGTTTTTAGACAAGTAGTTAACATATAATTGCCTATGAATTTTTCAGAAATCTTTATTTCTATCTTACCCTCCTCTCTTCTTTTGTATTTACCCACATATATTCACTGAAGAACCATCCATTTCCCTATTTCCCTGATCAGATCACTTGTAGTCTGCTATTTCTGTCTCCATTGCTCCCTCATCCCTCTACCCCAGCAATGGTATGTTTTACATTCCTGGTTTCTGCAGTTACTCTGGAATATGTACTCATACCTAAAGATGTGGAGCTAGGAGCCCCTGATGAGACAGAACATGAAAACTTGTGTTTCTGGTCTGTGTTACCTTACTCAACATAATTTTTTTCTGGTTCTACCCATTTGCTGGAAAAGTACATAATTTCACTTTTCTTCATAGCTGAGTAGTATTCCCAAGTTTATAACACATTTCCATTGTCTATTCATAGGTTTATGAACATTTTGGTTTCCCCACTTTCTGTATATTATAAATAGAGCAGCAATGAATGTAGTTCCAATAATTTTAAATTTTTTTCTTGATTTTTTCTTTTGACCCACTTATCAGTTTTAAATTAGTTGTTTAATCTCCAGGAGTTTGTGTATTTACTAAGGATTTATTTGCTGTCAGTTTTGTTTCATTAAATTGTGCTCATATAGGATACAAGGAGTGATTTCATCTGAATTTGTAAAGGTTTGTTTTGTGTTCCATGATGGGGTCTGATTTAGAAAAGTTTCCTTATGCTGTTGAGTAAAATATGTATGCCTTGGGGTTTGTGTAGAATATTCTATAGATACCCGTTAGGTCCACTTGATCTATAAAGTCAAATAAATCTTATATATTGGGAACACAGTGGTCCTTGCTTTTACAGATCTCCTGGGAAATCAGGAAGACAGAGAATGCAGGATTGTTCTTTCTAAAGACAGTAACCTATTTTTCCACACAGAAGGCTGGGAATTGGAGGTGATTAGTAGCCTGATGATCTGCATTATCTGTAGTACCAGGCAATATCAGGGCCCCATAACCAGGACCAGGAAGTAGTTAGTAGTCTAAATGACCCTATTATTATCTGTGTAGCCAGGGGCTTCCCAAAGCTCCCTCAGCTGAGACTGGAGGTAGATAACGGCCCAAATGACCTCTACACTCTCTGCATGATCAGGATAATGTCAGATCCTTCCCTAGCCCTTAAGCGAATGCATATAGCCCATATCTAGAACCCATATGATACATACTTTGGGTAGAGCTTCAATGCAGCTGTACTTCCTCATTCACTGAGGATTGAATTATATCAATAAACTTTTTTCCAAGTTGTATTGGGTTTCAGTATTCTGGCAATCAACAGCTTGGCATCAGACTCCAAAGTTTGATCTACCCTAAGTGGAGCTGAACTGAGTTTCATTCTTACCTCTTCATGCATGTATTGTTTCTCTGCTGACTGTGATGCCTGCAGGGAGCCCTTCCAGCCACTGATGATGTTTCTGAGTTTTATTTATTTTTGTCCAAATTTCCTGTCAATTGACAAAAGTTGGTTAATGAAATCACATGCTATTATTGATGTTACGATGCATCTTTTTTGTTTGTTTGTTTTGTTTTTCAAGACACGGTTTGGAGCTGGTCCTAGAACTCACTATGTAGACCAGGCTGGCCTTGAACTTACAGAGATCCACCTAGTTATGCCTCCTGAGTGCTGGGATTAAAGGTGTGAGCCACCAACAGCCAGCTGCTAATATGCATCATTAAATCCAGTAACGCCTTTAAAAATAAAATTTGGTGCCCCAGAGTCTGGTGTATATGTTTAGAATAGTTAATGTTTTTTGTGAATGATTCCTTTGATTAGAATGAAGTGTCTTTTTTTATGTGTTCTGATTTGTTATAGTTGGAAGTCTATTGAGATAGCAACATCTACTTGCTTTCTTGTCCCAATTGATTAGAATATTTTTTTCTATCCTTTTACTATCAGTTGGTACCTATCTTTAAAGCTAAGATGTGTTTTTGTAGACAACAGATAGATGGATTTTGTTCCAATCTTTTGATTGGAAAATTTAAGCCATTGATGTTTACAGTTATTACTGAAATGTATTTGTTATTTGTGGTCATTGTGTTGTTGATTAATTTTGGTGTTTTTATCAATAGCATTTTTGTGTGTTAATAATTATGACTTCATATTTCTGTTTACAGTGCTTCTGTAATGCTCACTTCTCTGTTTGGGCAAAATAATCATATAATACATATGTATATGTATAGAATCACATATATAATTATATATATTTAGGTTTCACTTGTTATGTATAAATTTCTAGCCTGTTTATATAGCATGAAGTTTTTCTTTTTCCTTCAATTATGACATATTTTTATAAATATATTAGTCTGAATTTTTTATCATAGACTTTTAGGATTTGGAATCATTGGTTCAAGGTCTTCTGGATTTCAGTTTTTCCATTGAGAAATCAGCTGCTATTCTGATGCGTTTCCTTTATATTTGGCTTGTGTTTCTTCTCTTGCAGCTTTCAATATACTTTCTTTGTTAAATATACTTTGTGTTTAATCTGTGCTATATAATGGTGATTTTGTTTTCTGATCTGTTTGATTTAGTATTCTGTGTGTTTCTTTTATGTATATGAGGATGCCTTTGTTTTTTTCTGGGAAAGCTTTCTTCTAAGATCTTGTTGAAGATCTGGCCTATGCCATGACTTGAAATTCTTTACCCTCATTCATGCTTATAAGTTTTTTTTAATGGTGTACCAAGTTTCTGTGTCCTCCTCTTCTCTGGTTTTCATATTAGTTGCTTATTTTGTCTATATTTATACTTCATATTTGAGTCCTGATATTCTATCTTTTACTTGATTTACTCTACTTTTAAGGCTTCTCTTTGCGTTTTCTAATTGAGTTACGTGTTTTTCATTCCCAACTTCATTTAAGAGTGAGTCTTCATGTATGTTTCTATCTCCTTATTACCATTTTTAAGTCCTCCATTGTGTTCATCATTTTTATCAGCCTCATGTTTATGTTTTCTTGGACATCTTTCAGGTGATTATTTTTTCCCTATGTTTTTCCCCCTTAATTTCATTGAGACGTGTCTTCTTTAAAATAATTTAATTCTTTAGTGAAGTTTATGATTAATCTTTTAATTGATGTGTCCTGGATTTTGTGTAGGTAATTCCAATAGATGAACCTTTCTATATGACTAGTAGGTTTTGAAAAGAAAATACTGGCTTGCTCTTTCATATTGTTGGCATTTTTGCAATGAAGCCTGGGCATATGGACTTGTATTGTTGGTTCTACATCTGGTATGGATATAGCAAGTTGGGGCACAATAGAATGTATGTGAGCACATTGGGCCTAGAGGTTGGACATAACTTGGGGAGAATGAAGTCAGGCTGATGAGGAGACTATGTCAGTTTGTAGGATGTACTTCTTGCCCCTAGCCTGGGTGTCTGTGGCTTCATAAGAAGTTTGGATAGGACATGGAAGTAGCCTGCAGGATAGGTATGGAGGATTCTAATTGAAGCTTGGAAATTGTTCATGATGAAATAAGATGAGGCCAAACTAGGCTAGCTAATTGTATATGGGCCAGACTAAATCTAGCAGTCTGAGAAGAAGGCGTGGATGGGGATGTCAGGGTGATTCACCTGACCAGAATGTAGAAGAAGACATATCTAGCTAGCATGGATTGTTGTAAGTGGTGCAGAAGAGACCCGTGGGTGCTTCCAGATTGGGGAGTCCTGGCAGAATCCTGGAGGTTAGCTGTGTCACAATTAGAGTTGGTATGACTAGACTGGGTTAGGGGAGGTGGGACCATCTATCTGATGGTGTACATTGAAAATATGGATGGGGATGTTAGGGAGACGTCTGGCTAAACGCTGGAGGAGGTCATGGGATGTCTGGATGGATGAGGTACTTCGAAGTGGCACAAAAGAGAAACGTCTTTTTCAAACTTTTAAATCAATTACATTTTTTTCTTTGATGGTCTTGTAATTTTTTTGGAAAATATGCCTTTGCTGCATCTCATGATAACAAGTCAAAACAACAACAAAATCAAAAGTGAACAACAAATGAAGTTTGGGGTGTTTAAAGGAACCATGTCGTTATACAAGTTCTTGCCACTGGGGACCTCTAAGAATGAAAGCATGGAGGAATATCAGGGTTTAAGCTGTGTGGGACAGATTCAAAGTGTTTACTCCCACTCTTCTGTAGTCAGTACTTCTTCTTGGTTGTGTCCTACAGAAACATTATACGTTCCCTGTCTTCACTCTCAGAGATATAGGAGAACACAGTAAGAATGTCACAATCTGTAAGTCACAAAAAAGACACCACTAGAACAAAACTGATGGCTGCCAGACCTCAGGCTCTCAAAAGGTGAGAATCAGTGCCCAGTGTCTCAGTTCTACCTCCTAACCTTGACAACTTGATTTGTTGGCATGAGACAGAGATATGTCTCTTTATTTATGGTGAGCTTTGCTAAGTATACTTTTAAAGATGATGAAAAATTATTACCTTGGGCCTTGGAGCAGTACAGCAAGGCATTAGAAATGTTTGAAAGTTGTGTTTAGAAAAAGACACACACACAATGTATATGTATATGTATATGAATATATGTCTACATAATATACATATATATTCTTTAAAGTTGTCAAGAATGCTGTGCAAATGTATAGAGCTTTGAATACAATGAGATACTTTTAATAACTTTTAATTCAAAATAATTATTGTAAACTAGTTATTCTTTTCTTAATAAAGAAAAAGTACAAAATAAGAAGAGTATAATGCTTCATGTGTAAAATTGTGGTTATTTTTTAAAATTGGGGATTTTATTTGCTTCTTTAGTATAGGATATGCTTCAAAACAAGTCTAGTACCACTGTAAACACAGTTGGAGAGCTTGTTCTGGGTCCACAAACACTCAGATTTCCATGTTTTCTTTTGGTCCTGTCCCACTTATCAGGTAACTTTCCTATTAGTGTTGCTAAAGATGCTCTTTATACTTAAGTTAATTTCTCATTATCACTTCTCATGAGAAACGGTCCTGTTTTGTTATGATGAGGCAATTTCGGAGAGAGCATAGGCACTTCTTTGTTCCTAACTGGCCTGTGGTGAGGACAAAGTTCAACACATTCAGTTCCTTAACTGCTAAATTAAGATTCTGCTAAGCCGGACGTTGTTGGCGCACGCCTTTAATCCCAGCACTCGGGAGGCAGAGGCAGGTGGATCTCTGTGAGTTCGAGGCCAGCCTGGTCTACAAAGTGAGTTCCAAGACAGCCTCCAAAGCCACAGAGATACCCTGTCTCGAAAAACAAAAACAAAAAAAAAAAACCAAAAAAAAAAAGATTCTGCTAGTCTCTGGGTGACAAACTCCATTGGCTCAAAAGTCTGATCAAATTAAGATCCACCTATCATTTCGTATTCCCTTGATAGTCACTTTAATATGTATCTGCAAAATATAAAATATATCTGTTAATTTAAAACTTGAATTACCTCTATTTTTGTGAGTGTCCTTGTTCCATGATGTACTTCTTCACTAACTTAGCTCTCTGTGCCGACAAAGTCGTAACAGGAAGAGTGAAGTACACAGTCGCTTTTTGAGAGATATGGTACACATTTGCTGTTTTCAAGGACTTAGAGATTATTTCCTTATAATTCTTATTGTGTAAAGTGGCAGTCTCAGTAGCACATCCATGGCTTTAGTAAATTCCAAAGATAGCCAGCCAGAATCCTAAGGCTAACTTGGTAGGTAATAGATTTTCTTCTGAACACATCTGCTTCTCCATATTTATCTGTTAATGTCTGTAATTCCACTTGCTAATGTTCTCCCAAAGGGGACTGTGCATGGCCAGCTCCAGGCTTTTGTAATTTCTAAGCAGCCCATTTGTTCATAGGTCTACTGCTTAAGCCAAGGCTTTAACCCAGAAGCCTGCTGTGTTTATTGATCTATTTCTTCATAATTCCATATCAAGCAATCACACAATTCATGAACAGTCTGCAAGGGAAGAAATACACATATTACCATCAGCAGGAGACTAAACTAGCCATGCACTCAGAGCCTCCACTAAGGGCTGTAGCCTCATCGGTATTACGTGCAGTGATTGGGAAGTACCACAGTGAGGCTTTTAAACAAATAAGAGTTATGACTTTCTTCCTCTAAAGCACAAATGTTTCTTTAAGGAATCATTTTGGTATTTGCCTAAGGTTGTTGTTGCCTTCCATTTGAATAGGATGGGACATTTTCTATGTCCAAATGAGGTGGTTAGCCAAGCAGCATTCACTAATACTCAGTCTTTGCTCTCACATGGGCCTTTTCCATCTCAGAGCTCTGTTGAGCATCTGGACTTCGGCTACATATCCCGGACCAGACAGTGCTCAGCTATTCTGATGTGACCTCTGCTCCATCTACTGGAATGATGATTTTTACTCTATATTCTTTAACAAAATCATAATTTTTATAATGTTTTTAAAGTTCCTCCAAAGGATGATGCCAAGAGAATATTAAGGTTTATTTAGTTAAATAGAGAAATCTTAGAGCAGAATTAAGATGAAACTATTAAATTAATCCCATCCGGTTGTGCAAAAATCCATGCAGCCAGCAGACACTTCTGTTGTGAAGAGATAACAAAGTATTTTTTTTCAAGGAGACTGAAGCTGGTGTGGGGGTTCCATGGCATGTGGAGTCTGAAGTAGAGCCAACACAGCACAGATCTGCACTGTGTTTTGTCCTGACATTGCTACTGATGGCTCTCACTTGTGCCCTGACTTCTCATGGCTCCTCATTGCACGTGCATGTCCCTGGAGCCCTTTCTCAATCATGGCTACTGAGAAATTCTTCTCTCCATTTCCAGTGTGCTAGACAATTCCTTTTACAAACTTAGTGATGTCCCTACACAGGAAACAAAGATTCCCTTATTTGTAGTCTTATGCTTCTAGCCCTTTTATTAAGGGTTTCTCTGTGTAGCCCTGGCTGTCCTGGAACTCACTCTGTAGACCAGACTGACCTCAACTGACATAAAACTACCTGCCAGGAGTAAAGGCATGTGCCACCCCTACCTATCTAGAGTGTGTCTTTTAACACTTGTTATGGAATAACTGAGAGAATCTGCTCTCCTTCTTGACCCCACTCAAACATCAGTGGATTTCATGGCCAATTTTCTTAGTCTTATTTGTGACCCATTGTGCTACTAAAGGGAAATTATGGGGTTTCTAGATCATTTGCAAGAGGCTCAAATCAGTTTCACATAACTTAGAGCTAAGTCCCTTTATTCTAAATGAAAAATAGAAACAAAGGTGAAAGATGAGTCAAGGGTGCTGTGGCAGAAGGAGCTACTGAGCATCTGGTAACTCTGGGTTGAACATGAAGGAGCCCTGTATACTTGGTCAGAGGCTTGGGCATGACTTATGAATATTTTGGAAGTAAGTGATTATGGTAAGAGAAGTGTTCATTTTTTCTCTTTTTTCCCATAAAACATCCAGAACTAGGATGAAATGTTGTACAAACTAAGTCCATTGTATGTGTACTCTGGGCATATGTATTCATTACTTCTCTGTTGCTGTGGTAAACTACAACTTATAGAAAAAACTCTATTTGGGCATATGTTTCTAGTGGAATAAGAATCCATCATGATGGAGAAGCCAGGTAGTAAAGGAATGACATCAGAAACAGAGAACTGAGGGAATCACATCTTTTACCACACACATGGAGCAGGATTCACGAACTGGAAAGATGGTAATGCTACATGTCCCCAGGGCCTCCAATAAAAGACTACATCTATTAAATCTCTTCAAACTGGAGACCAAGTGTTCAAATGTCTGAATCTATAAAAGACATTTCTCATTTATATCTCTACATTGTGTGTGTGTGTGTGTGTGTGTGTGTGTGTGTGTGTGTGTGTGTGTGTTTTCCTGGGGACTAAACCCCAGGTATTCTGAATGCTCACTATGTTCTCTACCACTGGTTTATGTTCTACAATGCTTTTGCTGATGGAAGACATTTTGAAGAAACAAAAAATGTGCTATGGTTTTCTCAATTAATGCAAAATGAAAAAGGGGGGTGACAGCTGAAGGTTGGTTGTTTGGAGCATAACATGCAGGTCCTTGTGCACACAGATCTCCAGATAACCCAGAAATATTAAACATGCAGAATTGTCATTCTAATTGGAAAGATATTGAAAAAAATTAGCCCATTTTTCCTTCCAGAAAACTGGGACTTGGAAGTGAATAACTGACTGGTGATCTGTGTTATCTCTCAGGTCATGCCTTATCAAGCTTCTACAACCAGAACCAGGGATGGCTAGTAACTTAAATGAATCTTACAGTCTGAGACTCTCATTGCTCCCACAGCCAGGACCATAGATATTTAATCTAAATGACCCTTACATTACCTGTGTGGCCAGGGAAGCCTCCAAGCTGTCACAACCAGGACCAGATATGGTTAATAGCCCAAATGACCTCTATGCTGTATGAATGAGATCAAGTCAGAGCCTTCTCTAGGTTCTGATGCTAATACAAGTAGTCTTATCTCTAGAACCTATGTTCTTGAAAGAAATGACATGTACCCTGAGTGAAATTTCAATGTAATTATGCTTCCTTGTGCACTGGGGAATGTATTACACAATAAGAACATTTTTACAAATTATAGTGTGTTTAAATTTGTTGGAACTAAAGCACCTAATATTGAATTCTTTGAATACTTGGTCATATTTGATAAAGTTAGCCTGAACTGAGTTTTCATTCCCACCTCTTCATGGTTCACTTCCTTGCCTGACTCCCATAGAGACCCTTTAAATGGCGCCCCTTAGTCAGTGATCTAATTTAGAGAGTTTTACAGAAGTGTTAGAGAAGATGAGACATGATGGGGCTCAGTGAATAAGGAATAAAATACCTGAAAGAGTTTTAGTAAAATTCATGAGGGGTAAAGAAAACCATTGACTTCCACCTTTGTCCCAATATTGAATGGTCTTTAAAGGGGAAAAGGAAGGTCCATAAGAGACTGAGTCCTTACTACTATCATGGTTTGCTGTTCCAAGATGTAGAAGAATGCAGGTGTGTTGAAACTTTTTGTGAATAACTGGCTCAAGACACCTCTTAGAAAGGGATAAATCGATCCTTGTCCTGGATCTACCCTTGCTTTTAAAATACCCTTAGTTAAAAAAACAAGTAGACAGCTTTAAAATTTCAGTCTTTTTATATTTTAAGGATTCTTTCCCTTTCATTGAAACAGAATCCTCTCCACAGCATAATGTACTTTACCTTCTCAAAGCAGCATCATGCTTTAGTGAAACAAAATGGCTGTCTTTTAGCATCTCTATACACACATTTTCTAATCTTTACTAGTTAACTTAAAATAATGAAATAAAACACACAAAAATATCATAGGGCAGAGTAGATGCTCAATGAACATTCTCTTTCCTTCCCCTCATTGTTCATTGGTGACAAGAAGTCACCAAATCTACTGTCATGGGTGAAGACCAGTGGAGAGGAGAAAAAAGTCAGGAAGTACCAGCATGTAAATTTCATGCCTACCAAAGAGAAACTTCCGGCTTAGAAGGCATATAGCCCATTGGCCAGCTTTGCTCCTGGGTGTAATGTGTAGTCTTCCCTGCCAGCTGCCTGGGTCCTGCCACATTTGCAGCCCCCAAATAACACACAGGACACTGTAATAATTACAAGCTGTTGGCCGTTTGCTATGGTTTCTAATCAGCTAGCTCTGACTTAATCATTAGCCATAATCACCAATATATATTTTTATAAGGGCTTATCTTTCCAAGAACGCCAGACTTGTATTCTCTCCTCCAGAGATCACATCACAACGACTCCCTTCACTACAATTCCCAGAATTCTCCTAGACTCCTAGTCCCAACTATCTTGCTTCCCTATTGGCCAACAGTGCTTTATTCAACAACCAATAAGAGAGACATATTTACAGAATGACATCTCTCATCACCTGGGGTAGACTTTTTTCTTGTAATCATCCAATATATAGAACAGGAAGTCTATCCAACAGAGTCCACTATTTTCTAGTCCAGGTGTAAACACTGGAGATGTTCCTATACTTTTAAATGCCTTAGCTGCCTCATGCTGCATACACATGCCAAGACTATATAAAATGGAGCTGGCAATTAAGGTTCAGTCAGTCCCTGAGTCCGCAGTTTCCCAAATAATTTAGTTTTAAAGAAGCAAATTTAAACATTTTCCAATGAGATTGATTATTTGTTTTCTGCTAGGTTTTCTCACTCAGCAAATACTTCTGTCTATATTTCATAAAGGGTCTGAGAAAAATATACATGCAAATAATTATGCCAGCAAATCATCCACATAGTTAGGACTGAAGTATATTCACTCTCTATCTTTTTCTTTTGCTGGTAAAAATAATGTAATTTGTTTCTCCTGAAATTTTGAATTAACTAAACAAATCTGTTTTACATTTATGCTACCACAATTATTTGTCCATGTTGGAAGTTGTTTGCAATTATTTTGTATTGGCTACACTCAGTGCTGTGCTATTACTTTCAATGGTTACCTGGAATGATTTGGTTTTTTAGAGGATGGGAGCTCACATATCCTTTCACAGTTTATATGAAAAACCCAGATGTAAATTCATTTGCTATTAAGAGACAGAATTCTCATTTCATACCCACATGGGATCTAACACAGTATGATTCCTGGTTAATTTGTAAGATTCAGCTATACATATGCTTGAGTTTTTTGCTTCAGGTATTTTAGGGTAATTCTGAGGGAAAAGGAATACACAATAGGTAGAAGCAAGAACTAAGTGTCTCACAAATTTTGATGGCTTACAGTTTATTAGTTTCTCTGGCATGTATGTCAAACACATGCATATAATGTACATGTCTCTTTTCCTAAAGGCCAAAGTTCAACATCATCACTCTCCACCTTTTTCTGTGATACATAGTCTCTCTATCTTGAGAACTTGCCATCTAGCCCTATGCATCTTTGTGTCCCCAGCTCACAAATACTAAGATTATAAATGCATGCCATTACCAACTTTTTTGCATGGTGCTGAGAATCAGATTCATGTGTCAATTCTTGTACACTTCACTGACTGAATCATATTATTAAGTGACTAATACTATCTTTTCTCTTTATATTTTTGAATTTACATTATGATTAAAACATTTCCTTCTTCCTTTTCCTCACTTTAAATCCTCCTATTGCTATCTTTCTTGACCTCCTTATTTCACTAATTATGTATTGTTTCATGAATTATTCTTTCATTAATAATTTGGGTACATACAAGTAACAGTATACAGAATGAGAAAGTTGTATTCTCATAATTTTATTTCTCGTTCTGTACAGTGATACTTGTATGTACACATTCAAAACTGATCATTTGGGACTGGATAACCAGTTGGTGTATTCTTTTCTGGGGAAGATTATTTCTCTCCCTCTCAGCATTCGGTTCTTGCCTGCAGTGCTTTGTGTAGAGATGAGGCCTTGTGGGCTTTCCTTGTGCACTTGAGCATATATCTTTTCGTTGTCCTTGTTTAGCTCATGTTTAGGCAGACATGTTGGTGAGGCTTTAATGTTACAGGTTCTGACATTGCTAGGAGGCACATCTCACAGGAATCTCCCCAATCCTCTCATGTTTAACCATCTTCCCACCCCCTCTTCCTCAGTGTTCCCTGAGTCTTCGGTATGAGCGGTGTTTTGTAGATGTATCCGTTGTGATGGGACTCCACAAATTTACATTTTCACGGGTTGTGCTTTTTTCTAGTAGACTCCCTATGTTGTAAAGAGAAGTTCCTTAATCAGAGGTAGGGTCTACACCTATATGTGGATATAAAGACATGTATTTTGACTGTAGTCAGTGGTTGTACTGCGTTTTAAGAATTAGTGGTTGTTAAGTTCCTCTTTAAGATCTACTATGACACTGACCCTGAATAGTTGCCTAAATTTCCAGTAGCAGGCATAGTTTCCCTCTAGTTGAACAGGTCCTTAGTCTAATTACCAAGCTGTTGGCTACCACAAAGTTATGAGTGCCACTACTGTACACTTAGGATTATCATGCCAATCTAGTGTGTTGTAGTCGTGCATAAGAATCATAGCATGGTATGACTATGGGTTGCTTCCCCCCTTTCTGGGGAATTCTCAAAATTCTAAAAATAATTTTGTTATATGACCAACCTACATGCCTCATTGACATAGTCCCCAAAAAGGACTGCACATACTGCTACATAGACACTCATTCACAATAGCTAGAAAATGGAAACAACATAATTACTTCTCTGATAAATGAGTAATGAATGTATGATATACATATTATTTGTAATTCTATTAATCTACAAAGAAAAATGAAAATTAAACTAGCACAGATCACATTGCTTGAAGTAACCCAGACCAAGAAAGATATGAGCCTCATGTTCTGTCTCATAATAGTCTCCTAACTCCAAATCTTCATATATGAATACATATCCTGTAGTAACTGCAGAAGCCTGGATATTAAAAGGGACCATTGTTGGGGTGTGGGCAATAAAGAGGATAATAACAAGATCTGATCCAGGAAACTGTAAAAGGGAAATAGGGAGGAGGAGGGAGATAAAATAGAGAAGAAAAGTGGGTGAAATAGCAGGAAGGATGTCTGAAAAGATAATAAGGAACCATACTGTTAGCTATCTACCTGGAAACATCTATAACACATGTGTATTATAAATGAAACTTCCTTGTCTGGGCTGATAATGTGTCTTTAAGAACCAAGGGCCATCTAACAAAAGTCTCCACACCAGGAATGAGGAAACCAACTTTGGAAGTGTTAGTCAGGTTGTCTAAGAGACTCCTAAAACATTACGGGCTGTTGCTATTGCCCCGGGTTGTTCCCCAATAGATGGACAATAGTCTGCATTGCTAAAGACACCATGCACCTCAGAAGTGGGACCAAGAGGCCCCTTAGTTGGAACCCACCTGAAAGCACCCTTCCTGAGAACCAGTTTTTCATGGTGCCAGATAAATATTATCTTTAATAAATATATCTTTCCACGCAAGTTTAGAGCACTTAAGCCAAATATAGAAAAGTACTTGTTATTCTGTGTTATGAAATCCAAACATTTTGAAATGAAAAAGAAATTCAGTAATTAGAACTTTATTTACATTATATAGGAAATTATATATTCATCTTATACAATCCTCCTAATCCCCTGTAAAGCAGACCAAGCAGATGGTGATTTTGTTTGCAAGAAACCTTGTCCATAGGTCCCAACATTCTGCTCCCACATCTCCTTGTTGAAGTGTGTGAATGCGACCATAAGCTATCACCCTTCTGATATGCAAAGACATATTCGAATGAAGCTGCAGTACTGATTTTTTAGGAAATATAAAAATCCAGGTGAACGTTTTAGACTAATGGTAAAGTTTCTAGATCAGCCAATATTGGGTATGTTGCTTGGATTCTTTCATCGAGAGACTTGATTCATTCATACAGCAGAGTGCTGAGGCTATGACTATGACTGCCACAGATAAGTGAGCCACAGACTGCATGATATTCTTTTATTTGGTTTTAGATTTCTTTGTGGTGGAGACTTTAGTTACTCATCTGAAATAACATCACTGAAAAGTCAGCATGGTTTTGTCAGAAGGACAGCTACCTCATTACCGCTGGGTGGGTGCTCCTGGCCTGAGCCAGGGACTTGCTCTTTCTGTAGCTTGTGTCATGATCAGGAGGGAAACTTCCTACTGGAATTTTGGTATAGCTTTCCAAGCAGCTACCACTGCTAGGAAAGAAGTGTTTCTTTGTCATGACAAGTACAACAATATGCGTTTGTTCTGCGTTCTGTTCAGTTGTCCTCGTTGTAGTTTTTTCTTTTAAACTTTTTCTTGTTAGCATTCATATTTTTAAATGGGAAGGAAAAGCATGCCTGTCAGTTTTCATTGGACCTGGAGAACAGTAAGATCTTATCAGCAAAGGATGCATTATATGAACACGAAATATGTCTCCACAAAAAGGGGAATACTGTTGTTATTCTATTTATTTATTTATATTCTTTTAGAAAAACAAAACAAAGTCCCCGAGGAAATAATAATACACCATGCATGCACTCTTCTTTATTTTGAGTCTCATCATAGAGTGATAATGAGCTAATATAAGTGGTTTGATATCACTTATTCTGTGAGATACACTTGTCACTTAAATGACATCTGATATTCAATACATTAATTGGAAAATGCACGCTCTATGTTATATTTATAATGAAACGGTAGTGGGACACATTCTAATAAAATAACTTATAAGTCAGTATTTTATAAATAAAACGTGTGTGTGTGTGTGAAGTATAGCAATTGAAAGAGAAAGCACTATGTTAGAAGGAAAGAGAATCAATCATGAATGAAAGAAGGAAATTCCAATCCAAGGTATGGTTCAAAAGAAGGACTTTATTAGAGATATAAGGGAGAGTATAGCCAAGGCATCTGGAAGGCTCCAGATTGAACTGGGCCATGAGAGAAAAGAGAGGAAGAGTGAGAAGGACAAGAGCAGAGAGAGAGGAAGATAAGAGAACAAAGAGGTACATGGCCAAAAGAGCAGGATTTTATAGAATTCAGAAGCTAGGGCAAGGGAAGACATGTCCTTGGGCTACAGAGTCTAAGGCAAGAGACTGGATGAGAAGAGCTCAGAGGAGTCACACTGAAAGAACCTAGAGGCCAGTGTGGCTTTGGGATGCAAATAGGCAGACATAATTAGTCATTTGTCATGAGTGTCTTTGGGACCTGGCAAATCACATAGTTAAAAAAAAATCTAAAATCCATCATTACAAGCATTTGAAACAAAATGCTTTTCTAAAAATGATTAGGTGCTGAATATCTTTCTTTTTATTTATATAGTATTTAAATGATGAGGGTTCATTCTTCTGTGACCATAGTAATACTGCCTGGTTACAGTGTCATCTTTCTTTTATTCAGATTTCCAAATGATTGTTCAGGCCTCTGTAATTTCATGCACACATTTTTTGTTGGCTACATGACCCCATGAATTGAAGCCTATATTTGTGATATTTGTAAAACTGTGACATTTGGTTCTTAGTTTCCCTTTTTTTTTTTTTTGGAAACTGAAGGGAAGAAAGTAGACACCCCAGAACTATTTAGGTATTTTTTACATCAATGCAGATATGTCACAAACAAATTATTTATTTATTCTTCATTCAGTTATGGTCTTTCATCCAGGCCTGATTTAACAGTAGTTCAAATTATCTTCCTGAACCTTTGAGCCAAATTTTAATTCTTGGTACGATAAGTACACTTGAAATAAACATCACTTAAATGTGCAAATCCGGTAACTGCTCACATAGCAACCTACCAATTAGTCACTTGTTGATACAATTAACTGGATCTGCAGCTAATTTGCAGTAAAGGAAATATATTTCAGTTCAAAATGAAGACTAAGTTCAACTTAGTCGTCAGTTTTGCTTAGGATAGTGAATCTTAATTCTCAGGCAAACTCTACTGTAGGCACCGCCATAATTCATAGCCAGTGTTCTCCTTCAGAACACAGAAATTCTGGCTCAAACTTTCTGTAACATAATGATTTGAGAACATATAAGTTGTTTTTGTGCTTCTACTATGTCTTAACAATCTAAAACTTACATTTCCATATTTATAAAATGAAAGCTTCTACTATTTGTAAAAATTTTTTAAAATGTAAGTCAAGTACTGCATGACACTGTTTCAACATTATTTTCTTCCTCTTTACAAACCAAATCACAAACTTTGACATGGAATTTACTAATTCATCCCAAGTCACACAGTGGTAGAAGTGATTCACACTTAAATTTGACTCAGCATTCTAAAAATATACATGTTGCCATGTAGCTATCTTAAACAAAATGACATAGAACAGCTGATTAAACTGCTGTTTCTTTATCCCTTGCTTAGAATGAGTTCAATCCCAGATATGTAAGGGGAGAAAGAATTGAGAAAGAAGTATTTCACACATCAGAGTGTTTTTACATAAGCTTTGAGATGCATACTGAGTCACCAAGTCAGTCTCCCAGGGAGTTTTGTTTTTAGAGCTGTGAGCATTCAGGAATTTGCTGTTGAAAAACCAAATTAAAGGGGTTTATTCATTTAATAGCAAACAATCATTGTAGTATTTTCTAAGACATTGCCAATAGTGGGATAATTTTAATGGTGTTCCTTTAAATATAAAATTATTATATTTTAAAAACCTACCTCCGTGGTAATCATGCTACCTCATTATAACACAGAGTTTATGATTTTGTATTTGCCATATTAATTGTGATAATGAAGCCTCTTGATGCAACAAGCAAATCCTCAAAAACATGTCACAATTAATCAATAATGATGGCTTTGTCCCTGTGTGGATTTCTCGTATTTGGAAATACATATGATGTTATTATGAAACATCTTACTAAAATATTAGGACGAGCTCTGTTATGATGTCATGAAATTAAATGTAAAAAATTATCTGCCGATTTGACTATATTCTGAATATATATTGAATTTACGTTTCTAATTCTGTTCAGAGGGCCATATGAATTTGATGATTAATGATATGAAATCTTGGAGTTTTATGCACTGAGGCAAATTATTAAAAGAGAAAAATGTAGAAGTGGCATTCATCACAGACTTGTTCTTGACTGCAGCAGACGAATATCAGTGCAATGTATCTAGTGTTAATGGGGTGGAAAATGAAAAATAGCCATAAAATGTTAGAGTTGATGATTGTAGGGTGAAAATAGGTTGAAATTGGAATTTTAAAGGTCTATGCATCAGTTGTCTTTTTTTTTTCTTTCTTCTGGTTGAAAAAAAAAACAGAAAATGTTAAAAATCCACAAGAGTTTGAGAGTCATGATCCTTTGAAATGGTTGGGAACTAAGATTAATTCATCAAACACCCCTTCCCCTGTATCTTACATGAGAATACCGAGACAAAAATAGATTAATTCATCAAATGCCCCCTCCCTTGTACCTTACATGAGGAAACTGAGGCTTAAATAGAGGAAATGGATAACAGGGTTTTAATCATTTGATCCAGGATGATGTTGTGGACCTGTGTGTTTCAAGGATTTCAAAGTAAAGTTGGAGTAATTACTGCGGAGTAAGGACTGGCCTCTGAACCATTCTTTCTACCTTTCGCTAATTATATCTAGGTCATTCTTGGACATCATTGCTTACCCAGTGTTGAACTTCTGGTAGAACTACTAAACAGACATTACTGGCTCATATCATAGTTTGAACATGTGCAGTGTTTGTGCCCACTATATGTAGCTTCCTTTGCTGGAGTCATAGAAGTAAAAGCAAAGAAGCCAGAGTTTATAGCTGTTAGAAGGTCAAGACAGTTCACAACACCAAACATACAGAAGCATTGGTCATTAATAAGATTAGCTGCTAGTGCCATTTATGTTACAAGGAAATTAGGACCTGTGACTAAAACAGTAGCTTGAGAAATAGAAAATAATAAGACCTTTGATTACATGGTAGCGGCAGACATTAAATGGCATAAATCTAAATCTTTCTCTCTCTCTGCTCTCTCAGCCTCTCTGTCTCACACACACACACACACATACATACATAAACTTGCACACACCCTTTGATATATGTGAATATATTTACACACACACATATATGTGTGTGTGAAAGAGAGAGAGAAAGGGTCTTTATGTGGAGCTGGAATTGACCTCACACAGTAATTCTCCTGCCTTAGGCTTCCAAGAGCTTATATTGCAGATGTTCACCATCACACCCAGCTAACTAGATCACACCTAGGGCCAAATTCGAGAAATTTATTTGTGTGCTGAAATATAATCTGATGCAAATATAAGCACACCTTTCCATGGACAACTTGGAATTTATACAAGTACAGAGGACTTCTCATTACATTTGTTTCTGTTCCTTTCTGTTTGCTTCACAGCATGGGAATAATAGAAAGGAGAATTTAATGAGCAGGAAAATAAAACCAAACCAAGTGATTTAATGTGAACTGCATAAGACACACATACATGCATTTTTGTGCGTGATGGGGGGAGGTCATTCACATTTATTTCTGAAGCTCCCAAGTTTTAGATACTATGCCAGATGGAATGACTATTTATATACCTAAAATGAGAACAGCATTAATTTTTGTGAAGTAGTTGAACTCATAGTATAATCTTATACTGGTTAGAACACGTTTCACTAACAACAGTGCAGGAAGATGCTGAGTTTTGTACTCTGAGGTGCTGCTAAACCAATCATAGCACCTCTCTTAGCCTGTCACCCTCTGGATTATCCTTCTCACCTCCATTCACCTACACAGCATTAGAAAATGGAGTTTCCTGTCATTTTGAAATGCTCAGAAACTTGCCCATTTCAATGCAGTAATGGAAAGGGAAAGACAAGAACAAGTGCCAGTTGCACGCGAGGCTTCTCTGTGTTACTGATGACAGAGCTGCTTAAGTTCACCGTCTTTCAGAGTGCCTCCGTGTTATGTATGTTTGAATGCAATATTTAGGGCATCTTTGCAGATAGCTCAGGCTTTATATACTTCAGCAGAATGCATCTTTTGACAAAATGATTACAGGAGAAATTGTTTACATTATTTTCTATCACTTGAATTTTCACACCATACAACACCTGCCTGCCAAAGAGAAATGTGATATCCTCACCTCACAGTGTTGACAGGAGGGAAAGTAATCAGAGGAAAAAGAAAGCCACTAGGCCCTGTTATTGTACACCCCACTCTAAGTATGTTACAGCTGCCAGCATTGTTGGAGAGCAACCTTACTTTCGATGTGGGTGTCTGCCTCAGGACCACATCAGATGCTTATCTCTCAACTCTTTGAAAGGTTCTGGAGTTTTCTCAAACTATAAGACTAAGGATTCATTGAAGGAAAAGACTAAGGAAACTTATTCTGCCTTGGCTGAGAACATCTGTGTGTCCCCATCTTCCTCACTTCATGCCTCTGTTGGTAGTCAGTGTGTACATTTATTTGGGATTGTCCTGTCTGTGGGTGGACCCAGCTGCATTCAGCCCTTGAGTGGCTGCTGTTTAGCTTTTCCTTACAACTGCAAGTATTGTTGATCTCTACCTAGTTTTAGATCCTCAAGAGGCATCTGTTTTAAAGGTGACTCTTAGACTCTTTTGTGGTAAAGTTCAGACATGACATAGAACATAGAGAGAAGGGAGGGAGCCACATGTGCATTTACTGATGATAAAACTGTGGATTTGTTTCTAACTTAATAGGAAAGGACAGCTTCTCTATATCATCTTAACAAGCTCTATTCCGCTTAGGCCACTGCTAGCATCACTATTATTGTCATGCTATTTTATGTGAGCACCAGCTAGTTCAGAGTTCTCAATATGCTGAGTTCTCCTTTAGAGCCATTTGTTTGCCAACTGTGTATTTAGTGTCTGCTTTCCATAGTCTTTGTTCTTGGCATGCATCAGAGAATGTCTATTTTGAGAGCTTATATTTTAACAGGAGTTACATGTCATGAAGTAGTACATGTAACAAGCTGACTTCCCTCCACTCTGTAGGGCCTGGCAGGACTTACATGGACAGATGTGCATTTTGTGCACTGTGAAACTCCTGGAACACCTTTTGTGTTTTTGCTCTTGGTGCTCCCTAGAATGGTGTGCTAGAAACCTCAGCATCTCTGGACAAGCCCTCATGGAAGTTCAGTGCAGACAAATAGCTTCTTAGTGCTCATACAATGCTCTGTGCTACATGCAGTACCCATTAGTGCTGACAAGATGGACTCTTGACAGCCAAGAGGCCACTGATGCTATAATGCCCAGTGAAGAGCTATGCTGTGGTTTGCATATGTTGGAAGAATATGCCTAGGCTGTGACAAGTTGGCAATTAAAGCTAGGACATGCTGAGAAGATTCTCTGAGGCTGAAACACTCTGGTTCAAAACATTCCTGATAAAAGATATCAACCAGCAAGATCTCAATGCTAGTCAGTGACTTTAAATGGTCATGTGTCAGTCCTAGGAAACTATTGCCCAAACAAGATAGAGGTAGACAAAGACTTTTCAGAGTCCACAGAAACCCTTATTGGGAAGTAATTAATTTTCTTTAGTGGTGTGGTTCTGTTGTATAAGGCTGGAGAGACAGCTCATCAGTTGAGAGCACTGTGTGCTTTTGTGGGAACCTATATTTCTCTTTCCTGTATGGTGCTTACAACTATCTTTAGTTCTAGATCAAGGGGATGTGATGATTTCCCTGTTCCCTGTGGGCATCAGAAATGCAGGTAGTCCACAGACATACATGTGGGCAAAACATCCATAAACATTTTTTTTTACATTCTGAATGCTTTCTTTGATAAACTGTGTTGGTGGGGTGTGTTTTTTGTTGATAGTAGTTTTACTATGATAAATCATGCATTGTTTTATAAATAAGAACATGGTTTTCAATAGATTCCATTGTCTTTAGATGACAGTAGTACAGTTTAACAGTTAAGGAAATGAGCTTTCAGATGAAATAAAGCAACCCTTGAACTTGCACACAGCCATGCAATGCTAGTTACTGCTGATGGCTTTGGCAAGCATTTACCTTGACCTCATTCTTTCATTATAAAATAGAAATAGTAACCCTTAACACATGATCAGTGCTTGGAGTAAGTCATTTCTCCAGAGGCTTATCCAAATACAGTGCTCAATTAATGCTGCCTTTACCGTCATCTGGCTATGGATACAGTGGTGGTTTATGGAACTAATCCTATTTTACTCATAAAACAAAATGAGCAGATTAGCACATTTTTGTTCATGACATGAGAAGAATAAGAATATGGTTAAATGTTCGAAAAATGCTAGTTGATAAAAAATAGTCTGATTTATTTATTAGGAAGTGTTACTTCCTATCCCTCTATTTCTTACATTATATACAATATATTTAACATCTGTATGTAATATATTTATATATAATATAAAAATAAGTTGGAGTCGAGTGTTTTATCACATTGATGTGATGCCATGTTGTTAAAACTTTAAGTTTTTGCTTAGTACATCCAGTTATCATTTTGCCAGTATGCTTTTTCCAATTTCTTTTCTTAGGAAAATGAGATATTTTCTAAACTAGCAATATTGCTTTGATTTCACTAAACTTTCCCCAGAGGTTGTCTTATCCTTCCTTTTTGTTTTTTTCTTAAATCTGAGATTTAATGGCTAGTGCATTTTTAAGCTTATCATAAATAAATAGAGATAAGTATGTGAAAGATCTTCTAATGATCACTTTGACTCCTTGTGTAAGTTTTGGGAAAGGATATTTCCAGATTATTTCTAGATACATTATTTCCTTATTGCCTTCCTTGGTTTCCATAGCTTTAGTGTTGGTCCTATGTTGTTTAAATATGTGTTTACGCTGCAGTTACAATATGCAGCTTTCAGACAATGTTGAGTGTCATTTTGTTACCTGCTGACTGACTGATTTGGTTGTTCACCTAGGTGATGTTATAAAGATTCAGACATGGCTTAGCTTGCCACATCTGAGGAAAGAAGATTTTCCTGCTTTCAATGCTGGAATGAGGCTGAGTCCAAATCCATACAGAAATTATTTTTATAAAGTATTATTATTGCGATGAGTATTTATCCATTTTTCTTAATGTTTTCAGTGGATAAATGTCTAGGTTTACTAAAAATCAGCCAGTTGTATTTTAATATATACTACCTCCTGAAACATTTTGCTTTTATTTCGTTATACATTTACTTTCAGAGCTCATAACCCGATGCACATGCTTATAAAACTTAGAAATATCTAACCACTCAATATTCTGTTATTACATTTTTTATTCTTCCAAAAAATTCCAAGCATTTAGATATTTCTTAAGTTGTGTTTTCAAGTGATTTTCTTTATTAGTTGTCCATGTCAGAATGTATGTCAACCCAACTGTAGTATATTTTTCTGAATTCTTATTTTTAATTTTTTATTTCCATTATTTCCTTAAAGTTATTTTTAATTATTTATGGTTTTTATCCAATATATTCAATACTTAAGTCCAGCTGTCTGCTGTTAAAACATTTTTTCCAGTAATTTTTTAGTATAGAGACTTTGACATGTTTTTATAGCAGACTTACATGCTTTTTATAAATCTCCAATATAAAATATTAGCTAGCTGTTTTTCAAAAATATATCAATGATTTTATCTGTTAATTCATATTTAATGTAAGAAGTGAGTTGTTTAATCTTTTATCTATATATGTATTTGGCAAAATCAGAGTTCACAGTCATACACAGGGACACAACATTGTCCCTAGAAAAAAAAGTCAAATAATGCAGATCTCTGGGTAATGTTACCACTCTGTCTTAAAATAAAGGAGAAAGAAACCTGATAGCAGGCTTCATCTGCACCCAAACTGCTGCCAGTTTGGAATGAGATCCAACAGGTGACGGAAGACAGATGTGTGATCCTGACTCTTGCCTGTCAGTGTGCATGGAGACATTCAGCTGGAGAGAGGAGCATGGGCCGATAGCTGGGAAGCAGGAAATGTTGGTTTCTGCTTGGGACATTCTGTGCCTTTCCATCAGCGGGTATGTAGAATCAGTAATATTTTAAAGATTACTTGATTGAATATATTTATAAAAATGCAATTCAAAGTGTTAATACAATCCAGAAACTATTAAGGAATGTATAAGTTACATTATTAAATAAATAGTTTTCATTTCATTTACTTTACTTTAAATTGTTTTCCCACATAGTTTTAAAATTCTCTTTGCCATCTTTTCCCAAAGTATATTTGAAATCATGTTCTTTATGTTAAAATTTTATAACACTATTGCATTTCTATCTGGGCATATCTAATTCAGAATTAATTTATAATTATTGGAGTTTGATTTATTGAGTTTCTTGATGTCCAGATACCTTAATGTTTAATTCTGACACTTTGGTCACTCATATTTTTAAGCTAAATATATTTTGCATATCCAATTGTTTTGTGTTGCATTAAAGAGGAAAAAGAGCGAATAAAGTCTTTGCTCTCTAATGGAAGAAATAACAGCATATATAAACACACACACATACACACACGTGTGTGTGTGTGCAGAAAATACAAAAATCAGAGAACATTCACAATGTGGTAAGAATGCCTACACTTCTATTTGAGGAGTTAAGACAGAGCTAAAACTATTAAGTATGGAACATGAGTTTCTCCTGAGTGCAGATTAATGTTCAATCCAACATACAGTAAAGTATGAGGGACATGGTTGTTACTGAGCGAAGAAGAGACGAAAGTGATGTATGGATATATAATGGTGTGCATGAGTACAGCTGGTTTAGAGTTCAGAGAGACACTGGTTGTTTCTAATAATGGCCAGTAGGTAGAGGGTGGGTGCAAATGAGCGAAATGAACCTAAGGACATGGACGCTAACCTGATTGTAGGGTTGTTATGCTTGAATAAGTTTCAGGGCTTTCATTCTACACAGAAATTAAAGCATTTGCATTTGGTGGTAGGAAAGCTATATCACTATCTCATTACTTACAAAGATACCAACAAGGGTAGCACACAAAACAAGAGTGGCTAAGGTGGAAATTTCCAGGGGTATTTCAAAGGTATAAATATATTCTCATTGTAACAAAGAGGCATATAGATATAAGGGAATGATAATTTCTTCATGAGTACATACAGATAATACATATTCTTAATTGAACATAGGTGACCAGGTGTTGCTTAGGTGACTGACAGAAAGACTAATCTTTCATACTTCAAAAGTATATCCCAGCATCTTTTAGTTTTATAATCATGATAAAAGTTGATACACATTTTCTGAACTATTGGCTAATACTAAGTTCCCAAAACACAGTAATAATTTAGATTACTTCTATTTCCCTGAAATACCCACTCTTCTTTTCTGTTTTATTTTCACGCCGTTGAGTTTTGTTGTTTTGCTGTTTCTAATTTATCACTAGAGAATGAAAATATGTATTCATATTTTTTCAAGAATAATTTATGGTTGCATTAAAGAAATAAAATGTGTTATCCTACTGATTTTCATTGCAGTTTTCTTTTAAATATTTGTAGATTCAAATTAAGTAGAGAGCATGCTAATTAGTGTGCAGAATTTTTAAACTGTCTATAATAGGAAACTAATTGGTGTTTTCCTTAAAGAATGAATTTAGAGAAATGTGATTTGAAAGTGTAGGGCTGTTAATCACACTGATCCAAGTGGAAGAGACTATTGATTGAGTAAGATAAGCAATTTTGATTGTTTAACTGCCTGCTTTATTTTGAGAGAATGAAGTTAAATGATAGTAAATACCTACAAAACTGTTAACCCATGAGAATTCTGACCAGACAAGAATTCCTCCATCTTGTATTAGTAGGTACAGGCAGACACAAAGTGGTCTATGGTCTATGTAGTTTCAGGTGAGTCTCGGAACGCTGGGGATAAATGCATGAAAATAACCACAAAAAATCTTGGGGTAAATATTAACTCTAAATGTGAAGTGATAAAATATTCTGACAGAGATATGGGTAAAATCAAGGAATAAAAGGATAGTAACTGGGCAGGGTCATGTGGTGAGCTGTGTGTTTATTTAGGGAGGAATTGATGAGAGAGTAGTGCTTAACGATGGATGGGTAGGATAGCTACAAGCTTAGGAGTAGTCTCTACAAATGCAGTGTTGAGACACAGGGGATGTATGCAGGCTGTGCATGATATCTAATATGATCCCAGCAATGAGAGAAGTTATGATTGGTCCTTGGAGGTCAACCGACAATAGAGACCATTGTGAACCGAAGTAATCCCAGTGCTAGTTAGAGAAGAATTGTACTCTGGGCAGAAAGTCTGTCTCCCTCACATTGAAGCAGGTTTCCCTCTTTTATCTAATAATTGGTAGGTAGAAACTACATTCAACATCACACTGAGAGCAAATTTTAAAATAGAAGGCAATAGAAATATCTGACTGGGAGTTCTGCCCACATGGACTAAGCTTGAGATTGCATCCCAAGACCCCACAGAGAATCATTCCTTCCCAAATCTTGACCATGTGTGTGGCTTCAGGATAGCAGTGAGCTTTCATTTGATGGTTTAGTGCACATACTCACATATGTTCTTGCTATTTGTTGTGTATACTTTCCAACTGCTACTTATGCTTTTCTTTAGAGAATCTAAGCAATTAATGCCTATTTCAAATAACAAATATATCCAATCTATGTGTTAAATGTGGGAGACATTAGGGAAGATGGCTAGGACAAAACTTTCTAGTCAATATTTGTAAAGCATCTAGAAGGCCAAATGTTTTAAATGAATGATAAGTTTTGAAATTCACCTGTTATTTTACCTTACATTAAGTAGACACTTCTAGAGTGATGGGGACTAGAAGACCAAATGGGATGTGTGATGCATACAGATGTCTCTTAATAGGGAAAGTTTGATATTCTGTTTACCAGCTTTATTGTTCCTTTGCCAACGCATACTTGCGCTTGTTTGATGTGTAAAGGCAATAAAGATGACTTCCTTTTTTGAGTGAACTTAGGAGATTGTCAAGAGCCTTTTCCTCACCACCCTCCCCTTGTATATTTCTCACTGTCCTGTCTTCCCTATTCCTAACGAAATCTAGCACATGGCATCTTACTGTTAGAATCCCTTTGACATGCAAATGATCTTATTATATAAAATTACAGGCAGTAGAAACAACCCTGGGCACAATCTGTGGTACCTCTTTGGATCACTGCCTGTTCAACAAATTCCATATCATAATTCTGTCATTCCTCTTGGGTCTCTTGTCTCTGCTTTTTTGTTAGACTAAGAAGCAAGGCTGACAGCTGCCTAAACTGATGTAAACTGTTGTCTAAATATGCCCAAATCTTTTTTAGGGCAATTTTTAATCTGTCACTATTGTAGTCATATGATAGTTGGGATTTTAAGGTTATAGCAGCCCTCTTACCATGACCATGTACTTCTCACAAGGCAGAAAACTTCAGGGGCCTGATATGTTTGTCAGTTTTCAAAGGGGAAATCAGGCCAGTCAGTCATTTCAGGACCAGCCTTTCCTCCTCTTCATGCATGTCTCTTTTACTTTCAGTGGCTCTTCATACTTTATTCTAGATGTAGGATACACAAAATCTTTGACTATCCTATTCTAAAAGGAAGTTCCGGGTAGCATGATGCTGGTAATATGTTTACCTATACCCTGACTATGCTAATCCCAAAGGAATAAAACACAAATGATTAGGGAGTATGCTCTTAGAGTTCCTTGACTTTTCAATTTAGAATCATCTCAAGATAAAACATATGAGTTTTATGTAAATTTAGTAGAAGCAGTTTGCTTTACTAATGTGTTGAGAAATGATAGCTGTTTTTGAAGGATGGGCAGGTGCCTTTCTTTGTAAACGGTGTCATTATTTAAAAACAGCAAAGTGTATTTTTAAATGCCTTAATGGTTTTACTCATGTAAATTTACTAACACAAGATATTAATGTACTGCTTATGTATTTTGCTTCCATTTGTTGTGTCTAAAACTTGTGGATAAAGGAAGGCTATGGTGCCATCACCACATCCAATTTTAGAGCATTTTTCTTAATGCCCCATTATAGTTAATGTTCTATTGCTGTGAAGAGACACTATCAAATTGCAACTCTTAATTCAGAAAGCATTTAACTGGGTCTGGCTTACAGTTCAGAGGTTTAGTTCATTATCATCATCTTAGGAAGCATGGCAGCATGTAGGCAGACATGATGCTGGAAACTTAAGTGAGAGTTCTACATCTAGAATGTCAGGAAGTAAGAAAAGAAAAAAAATCACATGCCTGGTTTGAACATTTGAACATCTGACTTCCCTCTCCACTGACGTGCTTCCTCCAAGGCCACTCCTGCCCCCAACAAGGCAGACATGAGGCTGGAAAGTTAAGTGAGAGTTCTGCATCTAGATTGACAGGAAGCAGGAAGAGAGAGAAATCACAGGTCTGGCTTGGACATTTGAACGCCTGAAGTTCACTTCCACTGACTTGCTTCTTCCAAGGCCACACCTGCGCCAACAAAACCACACCACCTAATGTCAATCCATAAAAATTCAAATATATAAGCCTATGGGGACCATTATTATTCAAAACACCATAACCTCCTCCAACATGCTCATACTCTTAGCAATCATTATTATTGCTTCTCTACCCTGTCTCTTGCAGACACTTCTCTACTTTCTGTTACTAAAGATTTATTCATTCCAAACATTTCATAAAGTGATGGACTAACAGTATATTTTTACACAATATGTGTCATAGATTTTCAGTGTTTAGCTGCAGTGTAGCATGTAACAGTAGTCCATTAATTTTAGTGCTATAAATAATATTATAAATAAACCATAAAAGTTATGTGTTGTAAGTTTTTTTCATGAAAAAAATCATTTTTTCAAAAGACTATTGGTGAACTTTTGATAAATACCCATTAAAAAATATAATCAGGGTGATGAAGCCACAGTAAAGATTTCCCAGTAGAAACTTCAGAGGAAAGACTGACTTCTGGTAGGGTCTGCCAGCATCTTGCATAGATACCTTCTCTGGGCAGTCATTGGTAGGGGTCTCCTGAGAACAAGGTGGCTCATTCTAGAAGTCTGGTGGTACAAAAAGATGTAAGATTTGTCTCTTAACCAATCACACTCCTTGGAACCCTGTAGTCTGTTTTTAGGAAATGATCCAAGTATGTAATTTCTATAGATAAATTTCTGGTTAAAATACACACCTATTAGAAATGTTTCAGCCATTTGCATATATAATTAAGAATGCTGAATTTTACATGTACCACCACTTCATATTGAAATAAGAAACACTGCACACAGGGGAACTCAGTAGGGACTGGTGATTAGCAGACCTAGCTACAACCTGCAAATATTGCTTTTGAGCTTTCAGTAAAAGAGCCTTGGGTCTTCTCTTTCAAGCTCCCACTAAGGCATTCTTATTATTGCAGAGAGCATATGGAAATTGGCCTAGAGCTACTGGGTGACTTCCTAATGATACCACAATCAGTGTAGTGAAAGCAAAATAAAATCCATGATTCCATACAATGCCAACCACTCACAGCAGAGTTAAGTTCTCTGAACTAAAAATATACATGTATTTTATAACATAACAAAGGCACAGATGGTATATTAAAAAAACTTATGAAATACTTTTCCATTTAGTGTCTTTGTCTGTTCTGACATATAAGAGTGGTGAAATCATAAATAAACCTAGATTTTAAGCTCTTGGATTGATGAATAGATTGAAACTAATGCAAAGTATGTTTTTGAAGAGCATAGTCGGTCAAAGTTTTTGATTTGTAATTTTATTTAGCACTGAGAAATGCTGCACTGTAGTGTGATAAGAATACTGAGGTGATCGATTGTGTTATTCCTTCTGTCTTGGTGAGAGGGTGTTTTACTTAAGATTTCTATTTGATCAAACACAATGACCAAAAGCTAGTTGGGGAGGAAACGGTTTATCTGGCTTACACTTCCACATCATGGCCCATTATTGAAGGAAATCAGGACAGGAACTTAAACAGGGTAGGAACCTGGAGCTGATGCAGGAGCCATGAAGGGGTACTAATTACTGGCTTGCTACTCATGGCTTGCTCAGCCTGCTTTCTTAGGTAACCCAGCACCAGACCAGGGTTGACACCACCCACAATGGACTGCGACCTCTCCTGTCAATCACTAATTTAAAATATAATTGCCTCACAGCTTGACCTGACCAAGGAGTCTTCTCAATTGTGCTACCTTCATTTCAGATGACTCTAACTTGGATCAAGCTGACATAAAACTAACTAGCACAGAGGGGTAGTCTTTCAAATTTTGAAAAACTGAAGGAATAAAATCATAGCAAAGAGTTTCTCGGCAAGTGTGTCATCTCTCTACATGAAGTTTGGTCCCTCAACTGTTTCTGCAGTGTTAATTCCTCTTCTCCTGTGCTTACACTGTTAGCATGAAATTGCGTATGACCCTCATTTTTAGAGTTCAATCTGCTTCCATCTATTTTATTATTCAACAGTGCCAGATGGCTATAAGAAAAATCAACCCAGCCTTAGACAGAAGAAATATTTTTTAACCATTGTTTCTTTTTTCTTTATTAGAAACAAGCTTGCTTCACATGTCAATCCCAGCTCCCCCACCTTCCCCTCCTCCCTCACTGCCCACCAAACCCCCAGCCCTCCACCCAATCCCCAATCTTCCCCCAAGGGAGGGTGAGGCCCTCTGTGGGGGGTCTCCAAAGTCTGTCATATCATCCAGGGCAAAGCATAGGCCCTTACCCATGTGTCCAGGTTAAGACATAATCTCTCGATGTGGAATGGGATCCCAAAGTCCATTTGCATGCCAGGGATAAATACTGATCTACCATCCTAAGCCCCATAGATTGCCGAGGCCTCCTCACTGACACCCAAATTTAGGGGGTCAATATTTAAATAATGAAGTTAGACACCAATGTTAATGGAGACATATTTTTGAAAATTATATGCTACTGGTATCTCAATGCTATAATAATCACACCAACAGATATACAACTTGTATTTTTGAATGTTCACTGAAGACACATTGACAATGTTCTACATATTATACTATAACTGATATTCTATATTCTTTAAGAGTTCAAAGGAGTTTTGAACATGGCTTTGGTGGCAGTCCAAGAAAGACTAAAATTTCAGTATGCCAGAAAACAATGAACATGTTAAAAAATAGCATTCCTCACATTGCAGTCTATCATAAGACATGTGGTATCATTTTCATAGATGTAATCAGACTCTGGCATCCTACTCTAAGTTACAATGACAGAGGACAATCACATTTCAGCTGTGACTGAGGAAGAAAGTTTACAGGATATGTTTTCAACTTTAAAAATTTCAGCTAACTTTCATCAATTACTGGTACTAATCTCTACATGTTCTGATTTGGGATGTTTACATTTAATATATAAAACATGCACTTCTTGTCCTTAAAAGTGTGAATGTGCATCTGCCAGGGGCAAGGAGAATGCTTTCTTGTATTAGATTCACATTCAGACCAAATGTCTTGAGTGGTACCTTCAACCTCTGCATTCCAGTTGCCCATGTTTATACCACCACAACTTAGTAAGAGTTTATATTGAAAACAGTAAAGATGAGGAGTAAAAGTAAGTTCCCCAGAGATTATTCTGCCCCCACCATTAGGGTGATTTGAAATACAAACTGATGATGAGGATTGAATTTAAGCCGAACTTAATAGATGGGTAAGACTAAGTCATTGTGAAAGGAAACAGATGGTGAAGGAATGGGAAACAAAATGAGTAAACAAATAAAGAGAAAAACACTTAATGTGTTAAGGAAGGAGAGTATAGAGTACCCAGATGGCTCTATATAGAGGGACAATGGAGATAGGCATGGCATGTACACTAGAGAACAGTGACTTGCAGGTTATAGTGAGCAGAGACTGTATAGGTCTTTGTGAGCTTAATGCTTCCCTCCTTTATTGCTGGGCATACAAGGTAAAGGCATGAATTTATTCATTACTTCACACAAGACTTTATTCCTCAAAAGATACATTGAGATTTATATTTTTATTATCATTAAAACTTGAGATGCATTTAAGTCTTAGCTGCTTGTTGGGAAGTACATATCCATTGTTTCTGACTTTCACAGCTGATGCAAGTGGTTTGCTTTTATTCAAGTTAGTACATCACCAGATCAAAAACTGGCTTCAAGTAGCAAATAGATGTTCCAGAGGGCAACATTACTCTTTCTTGAGTCCAAGTCCATATTTGTATTAGGCCTGTTCTCTGAAACAAACACAGTTTTACTGAAAGATGGGGGGAATGGGTGCAAAAGTCACTTGTGTGTGTACGTGCTTTTAATACATATGGTCTCATTTACTTTGACTGTCATAATGACTTTTGTAAATTGGACTGATTTATGGAAACAATTTTGATATTTGCACTTATACAAAAGGATAGAGTAGTTTGGAGAAATATCTAAGTACAGGCCTCTATTAAATATAGATTCAGACATTATGAATATTTAAATATATGTAATAATTTTAAATTAAGGAATTAAATGAATATATTACACTGTGTTTATGATAATTAGATTTGATTTCTCTTGGCTCACTTTCCTCCTTTCTTGGATGACATTCACATTTACATTTTCATGTAAAGATGGCCAAACATAGATTTGATAAAGATACTTTTAATAACACTATCTAATGGAGTTAAAATTTCGTTTCCCATTTATAGATTTTAAATTATATGGTCTTCAGCACTGATAGCTTTAAAACTGCTAGACTTAAGTGTAGAATAAAAGTGCAGTTTGTATAATTTCTCATCTGAGGGTCTTAGCTGGACAGAAATGTTTGCCAGGGTGTATCTTATGATTGTAGTTTTGTTTCCCTTTAGCCTTTTCTAATATTCTGCTATTATTTCCACTATTATAAAGATGAGGATTGCTTCTTGACATGATGAGGCTCATGGGTGTTATCCTTGAGATGAGGTATTGCACATGGTATTGAAGAATGACATTTATTCCTATTCAACCCTGATACTCTGCAGAACTTCAGCAGGATTTCAATCCTTTGATTTAGCAGGAATCAAATTATGTGCACTTATAGACTCAATAAACTGTCAATCCCTACCAAATTTATCCCAGTGAATTGTTCCTTTAAATCTCTGCAAGGCTTTAATGCTTTGAATTTCAAAAACCTTACTGAGCCTCTTTGTTTCTTAAGATCCCTATTAAAAGGCATCAGTGCAATTGCGCAAAATATGGGTCATTGGTTTTGAGTCTCTTGACCCTGATATTGGGGAAAGATGCTCAACTGACAAGTGATTTGCAATAACTGTATCATTATAAAATCAGAGCTTCTGATGACCTTTGAAGACACAAGTTGTCTACAAAACGCCTCCATGTGTGGAGTAAGCACTGCCTAGGTTAGTACTCCCTTGTACAAGAGAAATATCTTGTTTCATTAAACATAGTCACTATCCAATATATGTTCATTCTAAGTCTAGATGTTGAAGGGCCCTCCGATATGTCGATAAAATGGTTACAAACCTAACTTCCGTTGAATACTTGGCATATCTCATATGCATCTTAATTTTTGTTGTTTTTCAAGACTTGGTTTCTCTGAATAGACCTGATGTCCTGTAACTCACTCTGTAGACTAGGCTGCCTCTGCCAGTAGAGTGCTGGGATTAAAGTAATGTCAACCACCAACCAGCTACATCTTAAGTTTTTTTGTCTTCACACTAAGGGGGGCATTTTAGTATGTTCATCCCAGGTTCTTCCCTTCATTTCTATATAATATACCTCTCTTACTGTTTGCCCTCATTGGAGTCTTATTCTTGTTTCTTTACTCTGATGAACTCCTTAGAGATTTGTTTTCAACTGTAGTTACTTTGTCCACTGCATCAGGTCTTACTTTGGACTACCCTCTCCCAAATAATGACACAGACACTTTTAATTAAATATGAAAGCTTCATCTTAACTTAATTGTTCCCAACTAGCTCTTCAAACCTAATTTAACCCATTAATATTAATCTACGTTCTGTCACGTGGCTTGTTACTGCTCCTTTAGTACCATATGTCTGACTTTCTCACCATCTGGCTGTCGAATCCTTCATCTCGGGTTGATGCTATGCATCCACATAAGTAACCGCAAAACATTAAATGAAAACAACAAAAATGGGGACACCTACAATACTCTAAATCATGTTTCCCAACCCTGCCCAGGAACTTTGAGGAGCCTGGTGTTGTTGAATGAATGAATGCCTACTCATTCATAATTAGCCTTAATCTCATATTACTTCCATCTAATTTTCTTCATTCTAATTATAAAATTTTAGAATTGAATGATTGATTTTGAGACAATGTCTCGTGTAACCAAGGCTAATCTGAAACTTAATGTGTAACTGAAGATGACTTTCAATGATTGGCTCACCTACCTCCACCTTCTGTGTCATGGGATTACAAGGCGTAGCTAAAACAAACCTGCTTGTAAGAAGATATGAAGGATTAAACACAAATTACTATATGCTAGGTAAGTGCTTTACTAAGTGATATACATCTGCACTCCCAGAAAAAAATTAGGATTTAATTTCTAGTCAGGTTTGAGTCCGCTAAAGAGAGAAAAAAAGCACAGAATTATTTTAGTTATCATCTGATATGAATGGTTCTGAAATGAGTGAATTAAGAACAATAAAATTCCTTCCTCATTTGAAAATTTTCAATCATACTTGCAATGACAGTTTTCTATGCCTCATAGAGAAATTGTAATGATTAATGTGAGTTAAGCAATCGCAGAGTAGTGCAGAACTCCAAACTGCCAAGGGAAAAAATGTGCAAATTAACATTAGTTATTTTTATTTGAAGATCACTGAAAACACCTAAACACACTCACTGGGGTGTTACTAGGATTAATTGAGTAATGTTTACACAGCACCAGAATATGGGAGGAAACATACCTTTCTTTGCTGTTTAAAGTGTATTTCCAAGGTGAAAGGCTGTTTGTAGATAGATACTGTTTATCCTGAATGCTCAGATACATTGCTGCTTTACAATCTTCCTCCTACACCACACACCAGACTGCCCTGCCTCTTTGCATCCTGGAGCACAGTAGGCCCCTGATAGACCTCTTCAAACTGGAAGAAGCTGCAAGATGCATGTACATTGGGTATGCTGTGGGCAGCTCATTATATAAATAAGCACAGTTTGCTTTAGTCACCTTTCCAGTTTTCCTTTGACATGACGGAAGACTCTGTCGATTCTTTTTATAGGATTCTCTGTAGAGCTATGGAGGCTGACATGTTCTAGCCGTAAGGTCATGGCACCATGTGCGTCCATGACTACTCTGACTTACAGACTTACAGTTCAGCTGCTTGGCTACTAAGATGCAGGTTGTGAGAAAACAAAATAAACTTACACCCATGTTGATTTCCTGGTAAGTTATTTTTAATGCTACTTGGAGGCTTTGCCAAGACATCAAAATACAATTTTTAATGGCTTCCAAAAGTGATTTTTTTTGCTTTAGAAATCATGAGAGCACTCCATTTCTTAGCTATGTTCACATCTTCATTACCTCTTTACCACTTTGTTTTAAGTGGATTACTGCAGGCTGTTCTCAGTTAATATCCTTTTTCTGATTTAATGTATATTACACAGTTGGTGATTGTGTACAGCACAGGGATTACATGATTAGCTGTGTTATCTTTATAGCAGTGGTCTAGTTAGTTAGCTGGTACCAAAAGGCCAGGACACTGTCCAGAACACTATTTAATTAGCATCAAGCTGCCATCTGATTATTTTTGCATGATATCTCTAATAATGAAAAGCTTTGTAAAACAAGAAAATGATACCTTTAAGCTTGCGTTGGAAGGATGATTAATGGATTTGATGTCTTCTGCAAAACCTTCTTTGTCCCCTAACAAGTAAATTGAGGTTGTCTTGTTTGCTCTACCTTTTTTAAATTTCTTTTTTATTTATTTAAATTAGAAACAAACTGGCTTCACGTGTCAACACCAGCTCCCTCTCCCATCCCTCCTCCCCGACCCTCTATCAACTCCCCCAACCCTCCATTCAATCCCCATTCCACTCCTCAGGGATGGTGAGGCCCTCCATGGGGATTCTCCAAAGTCTTTGATATCATGCAGGGCAGGGCCTAGGCCCTCCCACATGTGTCCAGGCTGAGAGAGCATTCCTCCATGTGAAATGGGCTCCCATGATCCATTTGTACAACAGGGATAAATACTGATCGACTACCCAAGGCCTCCTCACTGACCCAAATTTAGGGGTTATGGAGAAAAGTCCCATGCTGGCCTCTCAGCCATCAGTCTGGGGTCCATGAGCTTCCCCTTGTTCAGGTTAGCTGTTTCTGTGGGTTTCACCAGCCCAGTCTTGACCCCTTTGTTCATCACTCTTCCCTCTCTACAACTGGGTTCCAGGAGTTCAGTTCAGTGTTTAACTGTGGGTTTCTGCCTCTGCTTCCATCAGCCACTGGATGAAGGCTCTAGGGTGGCATATAAGGTAGTCGTCAATCTCATTATCTGGGAAGGACATTTAAGGTAGCCTCTCCACTATTGCTTAGTTCGCCAGTTGGTGTCATCCTTGTAGCTCTCTGCAAATCTCACTAGTGCCAGATCTCTCCTCAAACCTATAATGACTACTCTATTATGGTATCTCTCATTCTATTCTCCTCTATTCCTCCCCCAACCTAAACTTCCTGCTGCTTCCTAATGTCCTTCTCTCCCTCTGCCATTTAAGAGATATTTTATTTTCCTTTTTGGCTATATTTTGCTGATAATGGATAAGAAATTTGTGGAAAATAAGTTGTACAGAGTAGGAACAATCAGGCATAAAACTGAATTGTAAACTTTTAAAATTATCAAAGATCTCAGTAGGTTAATTATGATGCATGAGTGTCTAGGGAAGTGTCTCAGACAAGCACGCAAACCTAAATTTGTATCTTAGCACCCGCATGAAAGGCCAATTTCACAGACATATCTGTAACACCATCAATAGGAAGAAATGGGGAAGAGACAGATGGAACTGGAGCTTATTATCCAGAAAATCTGACTTGATGAATACTGTTTCCAGTGAAAAACTTTGAAAAGGAAGACACTCATTGTCAACATTTTGCCTCCGGATGTTTATGCGAAGTACATATGTATCGGTATTTATACATTCACACACACAACACACACACACACACACACACACACACAGAGAGAAAGAGAGAGAGAGAGAGAACTAGGTATTTATGCTACATACTCAAATACATAAAAAGATTAAAAAGACATGTTTTTGAAGGTTCAATAAAATGCAGCTACAATAACAATAATGAAATACCACTGCTTTTATTCTCCAATCCACACATTCATGAAATGATCTATTTTTCTATTATGTTTTGAAAAAATAAAGACATTCTGATATAAAATGAATGCTTGACTAACCATGTGATACTTCCATCATAAAGTGAAAAGAAAACATCTTTAGGATGATAGTTGGATTCTAATTCTTGAGATATCAAGTTGTTAGTTTTTGTATTTCTTCTTCCAAACTGACAAAATATTTCACAAGTGAGGGAAACATTAAAAGTGTAATGAAAACACAATGCCCAATATTGCATAAATTCATCTTGTTTTATTTATGTTTCTGGATGCTTTCAAGCCAAATTATTGGGTTTATTCATTATTTTGACAGAGCCATGCTGAAGAGTAACCTAATAATTGTTTTATGGTTCTGATCAGTAGAACTGGAACTGGGAAACTGGGGCTGGGAAGAAATGTCAGTACTGGGTTTATCAGGTGAGCTTTGCTATGTTGATGAGATACAACTTGTTTAATTCTTCCCATAATCACATTACAGAAGCATGTAAATAAGTGTTTGAAACTAGATAAACTACTACACATCTAACTGTGATCTTACCAGAGCACATTTTTTTGACTGGCTAGTTCACCAGGAAATGATTTATATTCATGCAAAGTAACAAAGCACTCTATAGTTTTCTGGTTTAAATCCAGATTTTTACTTTATTTTGCACCTGTATGTGTGTATTATATGGGAGAGACTTAATAGTGCAAATGAACATGTATTGTTTACACGTGGTGGTCAGATGTTGACATGAGGCATTGCCTTTGTTCACTCTTCACTTTATTTGCTGAAGTGGGGTTTCTTACTGAACCTGAAGCTTATCAATTTGGCTTGCCAGCTTGCCCCTGAAGACAATCTTTCTGTATCATACAGGTACAGGGATTACAGGTAGGCCACCACACTGGGCCAATGTTTATATGGTTATTGGAGGTCTGAGCTCTCATCCATATGCTTGTGTGGAAAGCACTTTATCCACTAAACCATATCCCCAGCCCTGAGTGTGACCTTTTTAAAGCTATAGGTCGAAATGAGTATATATATGAACATGAGGCTTTGACAACATGCTGTCAAAAGGAATGAGAAGATACATCAGTGTAGCTCAAAATCTTTCAAAGAGACTGCATCTGTTTCTAAATCTCTACTTTTCAGGACACTACCAATGTTTACATAAACAGAGTTATACAAGACCCAAATACTACAACCAAATACACCAATGGTGAACAGTGCTTCAAAGAAGGACATCATCTTTCATTCCATAAATTAAAGATGTGAACATGAATGTAGAAGTGATAGAAATCTTTGGTAACTAAGAAAAGGAAACATTAAATCTAAAGTCATTAGGAAATTTGAGCAAATATTGGAGCATTCATTATACTGAAGGTGTCATATGTAGAATGGTATACCAAAATACATGAATTCCATATGATCAAGTGGAGATGTTTAATTCAACATGAATTGTTGGAGGCAGGTAGGTCCAAGTGCTCACAAATAACCACTTTGGGACCCAGGGATGTTAAATCCATAAGGTTGCCTCTACAAAGCGAGAGATTTACTGACTGTTTTTGGGTCAGAAGGTTGGGAGAAGGCATGGTTAATAGCCTGGTAACCTTTGTATTATCTATGTGCCCAGACCACACCAGATCCCCCCCCCAGAACTATATCTAGAATGTGGCTGTCTCAGTCAATTTGTAGCTATCCTTCCCAAACATTTATTTTGAGCATGTCTTCCCATTTATCTATAAATCCTATCTTTATTGAAGGTGTCATTTGTACTATACAAAGAGTTTCAGCGTAGTAATAACTTGTTTTGTTGTGCACAGAGTATTGGGTTGATTTTTACCAAAACGTTTTTCCGAATTGTGCTGTGCTTACATATCTCTAAAATAATCTACTCAAGGTCAGACTCTCAAAGGTTTAACCAAAACTGTTTCCTTCCTGCATCTCACAGTTTTGTCACTCTGCTAACTGTGCTGTCACAGAGACTTCTTCAATGAATAATCCTCTAACTCTGGATTTCTAAATGATCCTACTGTGTGGCACAGACATTATTGTCTATATTTCTTGTTCACACAGGTGATTATGCACTGACTTTCAGTGTGTCTTAATTTGCTGTCTTGTGTAATTATTTAATTTTTCATTGCCCATTGCCCATGTTAAGACTTCTACAACCACATTAACATGGTAGGGTATAAGATTGTGTGTGTGTATGTGTGTGTGTGTGTGTGTGTGTGTGTGTGTGTGCGTTTATGACAGCAACAGTAGAGATGCCTCTATATAGACATAATTGTGAAGTATATACAAGCTATATATATAACACATATATAATTGTGTCCTCTCAAAAATATTTTATGTATTATCAATTCTATATAACTACTAGTCAATGTATTTCCATGGTCTTGGATTACTGAACCTAACCCCTTTGCCTGTATGACGATGGCTCAACGTTTCTGGAAAGAAGAGAAGGTTTCCTGTTTGTCCATACTTGTATCATGTTACTGCCCAGTTATGTCACTTCTTGCTTGTCTGTACAGACCTCCAGACCTCTATGGTTAGCTAGTGATAGTTTCTGCCCAGCTGCATCACCCCCTGGGATCACATGATGACTCTTCTCTGCCTACACTTTGCCAAATCCTCCTCATATCTTATTCCCACCTATCTTGCTGCCCTATTGGCCAACAGTGTTTTATTCATCAATCAATAAGATAAACATATACATATAAGAACATTCCACATCACTTTTGTATCTAATTTATATCCTTTAGGAATTAGAAAAATTGAATAGTAAGCTTTACTTTGCAAGATCAAGAGAGAACAAACGACTTTGTTCTGTTTGCTACAATATCTTTTGCCTTGCACACAGAAAATGTTTAAAAAATATTTCTTGAATGAATGGCATATGATGACTTTTCATGTCTATGTTTCTCTGGTAGATCACACAAATTCTTTATTCATTATCCCAGATACTACTAGTTAAGGCAACACAGTTTGTTGTCTATCAATCAATTTTGTCATGGTCATTCCTTCTGCCACTGTCTAATTCCAGTGTCAAAGGAAAAGGAAAAGGCTACCTACCAATATTCATTTGTCTACTGTTTATAATGGGTTTTTGATATATCACTTTGGCTTCTGTGATATGATTTTTATATATGTTGCTCATATAGATGGTGGATTTTCCATCTTACATAGAAATTCTGTAGCCTTATGATTGATCCATTTTTACCTACACTGGCATATGAAGATAGCACTGCCCCTTGTAACCCTGTCCTCATGTCTCATTTTAAAAAATCCACCTGGAATTGAACTATGAATATAGTATATGGTCTATATATCATTCAACTTTTACTCTTAACAATTCTTCCACTGTCTTCTCCTTTTCTCACTTCTAATTATTTACAAGGAAATCCGGGGCTAGTGAGACATCTCAGTGGGTAAAGCTGCTTGCTACCAAGCTAACGACCTGAACTCCATCCCTGAGACCAACATGGTTGAAAGAGAGAAATACTTCCTAAAAATTGTTCTCTTGCCTACATGTCAATCTTACGGCATGCATGAATCTTCCCCAATACTAATTTAAAAAATCTTTAATAGCAAACTGGTTTCATCAGCTGCACAATTCTGTTTCTTAATAACTTAGAGTCTTTTGCAGGACTAGCATGGCATTACTTTATATTTTTATGTGATACCCCTACAGGTAGTTTTTGTCTGTAATACATTCTTCTTGATAACCACTTAAATTTTGAAAGTTGGAAACAATCAGACATGAGGGGAGGTGCATGCTTATAACATTACCAATGAGACAGAGACAGTGTGATTGTCATAAATTTGTCATAAATAAGATTTATTCACTCAAAAATTAGTGCCAGTGAGACTGAAAGCCAGCATTTTTCCATGGAATGACACTGGGTATACTAATTGCCATGGCTGAGCCATTGCTCAGGATTAATGGCTAACATAAATTGAACTTCATGGTTTTAGTAATTTTTTGATTCTTAATTTGATTTACAGAAAAGAAGATGAAATTGGGTAGATAGAGAAGGTACAGGGTTCTGGAAGGAGCTGGGAGATTGGAAATAATGTGATAGAATATAATGAATGCAATTCTTAAGTATAAATAAATTTAGAAGATTAACAATAAAACCAAAAATAAAAGAGATACTTTTAAGCTTGGTTCATTACTTCTAATCAGTAGAAGCAAGATCATATAAAATGTTTGTTTGGATTTGCCATCTTAAAACAACTCTTCTCTGTATACACTTAATTTTTTACATTCTAATTTTTTAAAATTGTTAAGATGTATTTTTTAAATAAAATATTTTGTGACAGGGTTTCTCTGTACAGCTATGGCTGGCATGGGCCTCAACTCTGCGGACCAGACTGGCTTCTGCCTCCCAGGTGCTGGGATTAAAGGCGTGGACCAAAACTGCTTCTCTAAATAAAACAATTTTAGTTGAAATATTAATTATTAATTCCTTCCTCTCTACTCTTCCTCCCTTCGAACCCTCACACTTTCCCCCATTCTTTCTCAAATACATGACCTCTTTTAAAATCATTATAGTTGTAGATATACACACACATACAGAAAGCAGGAGGGAGGGAGGGAAGGAGAGAGAGAGTGAGGGTAAGACAGAGAGACAGAGACAGAAATATAAATACAACCCGCTAAGTGAATTTGATGTTTGTTTATTCATTTTTGATTTTAGAGTTACCACTTGTTATTAGATAACCAATTAGGAACTGATTCCTGGAGCACACTAATTCTCCCTCACTCAGAAGTCTTTAATTATTTATAGCTCTTTATCTAGGATAAAACCCTGTGGGATTTTACCATTCATATCAACTGGTATTATAATTGTCCAGTCTTCTTTAGGCAATCATATTTTTGAGATGCTCTGGGTAGTATCATGAGACACAACCTTGCAGTAGAAATCTTGGTTTTCTTACAATCTTTCCACCTCTCTTCTGCATTATTTCCCAACTTTAGATGTAGGAGTTGTGTTGTAGATATGTCAGTTTGGGCTTTATCTGTTCATCTCTGCATTTTATTAAATTGCAACTTTCTGTAATACTCTCCATCTCTTATTCTTTCATGAGGATGGTTGCTATTATCTATAAATTTCCCAATATCTCCTCTTTTGGTAGGTGAAAAGTACTCCCTTGTGTATATTATCTATTCGTCAACTGAAGGTCATTTAAATGTTTCTATTTCTTAGCTACTGTGAACAGAGTGACAATTGATATTGATGAGCAATATCTATATCTATCTATTTATCTGATTTTTTACTTAAAGTTTTGAGTTACTTTATATGAGAAAAATGGTCACTTTCTTCTTAACAAATATGTCATGGATTTTGAAACATGAAGTTTTGTATAAGTAGAACTATTGTACTTCAAGGTGTTAACAGATGAGTAATGTCATTAAAATGTAAGCATTCATTGTGGTGGGATATGGTTTTAGAGAAATGTTGTTTTGTCTTGTTATGATTTGCCTTCATGAACTAGAGCAATGTATTTGTATTGATATAATATGCCACATAAATTATAAACAATATATGATTATTTATGTTATTCAGTTAATGCTCTTTATCATATATGTGTCTATGTGTATCATGTGTGTGTGTGTGTGTGAGAGAGAGAGAGACAGAGTGTATGTATGTGATTGAAATTGTGTTTACTGTTTATTAACACAACTTTCTGAAGACTAAGAGATCAGTCATAGTATATAAACTTAACCTAGAATTGGATACTTCAAACACTTAATACTGTCCTATTGTGGCATATCCTATTGACGATTTTGAACCAAAAATAATTACTTCACAAGAGATACTACACAGTGGGCATCATGAATAGTGTGTGAAAGGCCCTTTAAGCAAAAGGCACTGTGAATTAATTGGCAGTTCTCAGTACTTTAATGTGTAAGATATTCCTGAATGAATCTATTCAAAGATCTTTGTCTATTTCACAAAAAATCCTTCCTACAAATTTAGCAATTTTCGATGTAATTAAAAAATAGAAGTCTAAGAATGATTGCATATTACATTAAGTTAATTTTACTTTAGTTAGCCCTCTCATAAAATGAGATTTATGAAAATAACTATGACATCTAAGAATCTTCAGTTGTTTTGAGAAAAAGATTTATATTACACGAGTATACAACCTAACTAGATACTTCTATGTTAGTGTGGGTGGAATTTGATTTGTATGGGCTGGAAGACACTTGAGTTCAAGATGCTATTACTTTAATGTGCAAAGAAATTATTTTGTTTAACAAAGACTTTCCTTTTTATAAGAAAGAATAAAGCTGAGAAATGCCTAATATATAACATAAATTTTATTAATACAACTAAAGTTTCTGAGCAACCTAAGAAATGGGAAAAGTCCAAGCTCTTGAGAAACAAAAACTATGCTTTGCAGTGTTTGATTCATTTTTTTCCTTTAAAGTACAATAGATTCTACCATGCTTTTCCCTTCCCAATTCTTCCCAGATCCAACCGTCTCTCCATCAACTTAGCTCCATAACTTTCTCTTGCTTTCTATTTGGAAAACAAATACACAAACAAAAACAAATTAACGAAAAAAGTAGCAAAGAGCTAGCACAATAAACACAGTACACATACACACATTATAAAAGTTGTAAACCGCTGGGTGGTGGTGGCGCACGCCTTTAATCCCAGCATTCGGGAGGCAGAGGCAGGCAGATCTCTGTGAGTTCGAGGCCAGGCTGGACCGACAGCCTCCAAAACAATACGGAGAAACCCTGTCTCATAAAAACCAAAAAAAAAAAATAAATAAATAAAAAATAAAAGTTGTAAACCACAGTATTCCAGAAAAAGACAAGTAAGACATACAAAAAATGCACAAATAAATCAATATGAGACAAAAAGTACACAAAAATGTTATTGAGTTGGTTCTGTGTTGATCAGCTACTGCTCAGAATGGGGTATAGCTCATGGGTGGCTAATACACTCAGTCAGTCTGATTCCATAGGAAAAAAATTTTCTTTGTAAATGGATTTCAATTGGAGGTAGCTTCTGGGTTAGAGAGGGTAGCTCATCTATGTGGGTACTGAGGAATCACACACAGCATTCAGTCTTACCTACTAATTCCTGTCCCCACCCCTTTCATTACTTTATTTACACAAGAGTGTAGTGAGTTGTTGATAAAGTATTTCCAATATCTTGGTGTCTGTGCACTAAATTTAAATTACTTCTATATATGGCTGCATTTCTTTTCATTTGCTGATACATACTTACAAAACTGAAAGTGTGATATGTAGAAGCTACGTGTCTTTTGTTAATATTTATGTCACAGTAAGGTAACAACATGCAAAAGAATTTGCTATAGTTGTTATATTGGTATGCTATAGTGGTTTGAATGAGAATGGCCGGCCTTTACAGGCATGCGAGTTTGAATGATTGCCCCCAATACACACACACACACACACACACACACACACACACACACACACACAAGAAATTGATAGAACTGTTTGGGAAGGATTAGGAAGTGTGGCCTTGTTGAAAGATGTGTGTCACTGAGAGTGGCTTTGAGGTTTCAAAATATTCATGCCATTCCCAGGGCCTTTGGTTGTGGATGAGCTATAAGCTCTCAGCTATGGTTCCTGCACCATGCCTGCCTGTCTGCTGCTATGCTCCCCGTCTTGATGGTCATAGACTATAACCATCTGCTCCCAAATTAAATATCTCTTTTATATTTTGCCTATGTCATGTTGCTTTTCACAATAATAGAAAAGTAACTGAGACATATGTGACATTTTAATATTTCATATATTATGCTTTGGTATTTATGCTAGTCCTTCATAATATTTGAAGTACACATTTAGTGAATTTTAGCAAGATAGTTACAGAGGCCACTAAAAGTGTTGCACTTCTACTGTGGCATTTCTAATTTTGCTGATGGACTGTGATTGGTGTTGTAAAACAGACATATAAATTCCTATCTTTGAAACCAGTGAAAAATTTTGTCTATGAATATTTTTAACCAGAGTTAAAAATATTTCTGAAGACATTCAAAGATGAGATCAGGCTTCTCTCAATTTTCTTCATGTAAATTTTTAGTTTTATAGTTTGAAGTCATACCTGTTAAATACATTGTATTTTGTTAAAAAAAACATTCTCATGTATTCATCTTTATTGTTTTTAGAGTGGATTCTCAATGTTTCATGCACAAGTTTAATGGAAGTTACCATGAGAATTACCCATTCCTCTTTGTCACCCCTCACATTTAATGAATAATATTTGCTTGTCTTCTTAGTGTAAATCTTTGCCAAGTGTTGAGGATAAACAGCAAAGTTAAGTTCCAGGTCTTCTCATCTCATGGTGTTCAGTAGAGTGTGGAGACAAACATTGTACAGGTGGCCCTGGTGATACCTCCTGAGGGCAGCAAACAGTGAAATTATTTAGGTAGTATGAGACACAGGAAAGAAAAGGTAAAATTACCTTTAATACCTATGAGTTCAGAATAACACATATTTCATAATGGTTTCTCTCCCACCTGGAATCTATGAATACGTGTGTGTGTGAGTGTGTGTGTGTGTGTGTGTGTGTGTGTGTGTGTGTGTGTGTAAGATAAAATAAGAGAGTTCTTTTGAGGAAATGGGAAGATGAGGGGAACATGAGAGGAACATGGGGATATGAAAGATTGAATGTGAGCATGTTTGGATTGTCATGATAAAATTCATATTTTGTATAAAAGTGGACACATGAAATAGACCCAAGAAGGACTGAACAGACTGGAAAGATGAATTAGCAGCTAAGATCTCTTGGTGATCTTGCAAAGGACCTGAGCTCAGTTCCTAGTACCCTCATTTACCTACTAACACCTACCTTGAATCTGTCTATAGGGAATCTGACGCCTTCTTCTGGCCCCTGCAAGGACCTGCATGCACATGTATATACACACAAGGACACATATACAAATACACACACATGCAAACACATAAAATCTTTAAAAATTATTCAAAAGAGACAAAGATAAAAATTTATTTTATAATTATGTTTTTAAAATTCAATGCTAAAATTTTTATGTTGAAAGCATGCACAGAGGATTTCAAAATACTAGCATTTTCCTGAAATACCTTTATAAAAATGAGTCTCAGGTAGACCATGGAATCGAATCGAAGACCCTGATATCAACCCACACACCATTGAACACATGATCTTTAACAAAGAAGCTAAATCTATACAATGGAAAAAAGAAAGCATCTTCAACAAATGGTGTTGGAGTAACTAGATGTTGGAACGTAAAAGACAACAGATAGACCCATATCTATCACCATGCACAAAGTTAAGTCTAAATGGATCAAAGACCTCAGCATCAATCCAGCCACACTGAATCTCTTAGAGGAGAAAGTAGGAAGTACACTTGAATGAATTGGTACAGGAGACCGCTTCCTGAACACAACACCAGTAGCACAGATACTGAGATCAAAAATTAATAAATGGGACCTCCTGAAACTGAGGAGCTTCTGAAGGGCAAAGGACACAGTAAACAAGACAAAACGACAGCCCACAGAATGGGAAAAGATATTCATAAACCCCACATCTGACAGAGGGCTGATCTCCAAATTTACAAAGAACTCAAGAAGCAAGTCTCCAAAACACCAAAGGATCCAATTAAAGAATGGAATACAGAACTAAATAGAGAATTCTTAATAGAGGAGTCCAAAATGGCCAAGTAACACTTGAGAAAGTGCTCAACATCTTTAGCCATTAGGGAAATGCAAATGCAATCTGACAGCATTCCTGTCAGAATGGCTAAAATAAAAAACACTAACAGACAGTTTATGCTGGAGAGGATATGGAGAAAGGCGTACACTCCTCCAATGCTGGTGGGAATGCCAATTTGTTCATCCACTTTGGAGATCAGCATGGAGATTCCTCAGAACAATGGAAATCAGTCTACTTCAAGATCCAGCAATTCCACTCTTAGGCATATACCCAAAAGATGTACCCTCATACAATAAGGACATCTGATCAAATATGTTCATAACAGCATTATTTGTAATAGCCAGAACCTGGAAAGAACCTAGATTCCCCTCAACTGAAGAGTGGGTAGAGAAAATGTGGTACATTTACACAATGGAATACTACTCAATGGAAAAAAAATGGAATCTTTAAATTTGCAGACAAATGGATGGCACTAGAAAAACCATCCTGAGTGAGGTAACCCAGTCACAAAAAGACAAACATGGTATGTACTCACTTATATATGGATTTTAGACATGGAGGGGGGCATTGCCAGAGAGTCTGGGGTGCACGGAGGACCCCAAGAGAGATATGCATGATAATCCAGAGAAGGGTTATGGGATGCTATCTCCTAATTAGATTGGGGAGGGAGAAAAGGGGAGGGCAGAAGGAGATGGGAGAAAGATGGGGAGAGAACAGGAGAAGAGAGGACAACATGGGAGAGCAGGAAGGTTGAGCCAGGGTAAGAATAGAGGAGAAATGGATGGGAGATACCATAAAAGAGGGAGCCATTATAAGTTGGAGGAGAGATCTGGCACTAGTGAGATACTCACAGATCTACAGGAATGACACCAACTGGCATTAAGGCTACCTTAAATGTCCTCCCATGATGGTGAGAATGATGACTGCCTTATATGCCATCCTAAGCTCTCATTCAGTGACTGATGGTGACAGAGGCAGACACCCACAGCTGTGAACAAAATTGAACTCCTGGAACCCACTTGCAAAGAGGAGTGATGACTAAGGGAATCGGATCGGGCTGGCGAGGCCCACAGGGGCAGCTGACCTAAACAAGGGGCATCACATGGACACCAGACTTATGATTGTGGTGCCAGCATGGGACAGACATCCACCCACTGAACCTGGGTGACAGAGAGGAGGCCTTGGCAATATGTGGGACCTTGGAGAGTGGAGCAGTATTTATTCCTGGAATACAGAGGGACTCTGGGAACCCATGCCACGTGGAGGGATGCTCTCTCAGTCTGGACACATAGGGAAGAACCTAGGCCATTCCCGGGATGATGTGATGGACTTTGGAAATCCCTCATGGAGGCCCTTGCCCTCCCGGGAGAGTGGAGGGGGTATGGAGTAGGGGTGAGGGGTTGGGAGGATTGGGGGCTGAGGGAGGAGGGCAGGGAACTGAAAGTGACATGCTTAAAATTTTAAATAAAAATATGGAAAAAATGAGGCTTAGTCTAATTTATCTTTAATATATTTATATAATGTAAATATTAACATGTTTTTTGATCATATGATTTGATATACATTTTAAATTCAATATCACAGATTCATTTCCTTCCTGTTTCCCATTACTATTTGAATATTAATAGAAAACAAAATGGAAGTAAATGAGAGGACTCTTTTTTTTCTTAGTATTGTACTGATCATGAGTCTTTTGTTTTTTACATTTTTTGATGCAAAGTGTCTTTAATTTTTATTAGCTGACTCTGTTTCCCCCATCCATCAGACACAAAGGGTGAAGGAGGAGGACCTTGAGCATCAGTGGGGCAGGGAATATATTGGGGAAGAGGAAGGGAAGTATCAGGGTTCACAAGTTATACAGCGACAGTCTCAGGCTTGATGCACCTCTGGGCTTGGGCAACCTGTCCTGTGTTGTCTGGTCAACTACAATTTCAGGAAGGTTGCTATGCTTAGAGGCCCTCCCAGGTTGGTTGCTATATTCTCAATTCCACTATTATCAGTAAAGCACATCCAGAACCTGCCAGCTAACTTCTGATTGGTTCCTTGCCCCATGGAGGGCGAGGTCGGGACCTCAGACAAATGTCTCAGGCTTACTCATTGAGGCTTATTATTATTGTCACTGGTTGGAATGAAAACATAAACTACATTTATTCTTCATGCTTTTTATGAACTTATGCTGCTACATGGGAAGGCATTTTTAGTTTAACATTTCAGGTTTAACATTGCTACCTATCAGCTTGAGTCTACCTTTTGATGTTTCCATATACTTATTTTAAATTTGACTTATGAATGTTCCTTAAGAACTTGATTAAAAATCATAATCTATACTGAAAAATAGATATCACTCTCTGCCCAGAGGTCTAAGAACAGAGACGACATCTAAATACTATCTCCTAGTGACTAGCATTCAAAAAATCTGGGTCAGTGAATCTTGAGAATGTGGGAAATGTGTGATGTGGAAATAATGCTACCCCCATTTCACAGAGAGCAAAACTGAAAATTCCCATTGTATAGATAATAATGTCCCATGTGAGATTTGAAACCAAGAGTGGCAGATTGCAGGAGGTTGTGTTTCCATTGCATTTCATTGACTTTGGAGATCCTTCTATGCTTAACAATTGTGATTCAGGCATTCCTTTTACAACGTATTATGGTTTCCTTTTGTATTTTGGTAGACACTCTATGATCAGAGTAAATCACTGTGTCTTTACTGTCATATAGTAAACAAGTCAAAAGAAACTCCATCATTTCCGGTGATAGATTACCGAACACACAGAATGATCAAGAGTCTCAACACAATCCCAAAACAATAAGTGACAGAACTTGAAGTTGAACAGATGCATGCCAAACCCTGAATGTAAATGCTATCATTTATTAAGCACAGGATTGTATATTTCAGCATTCATCCTTGAAAGAATTTGAAATTTTATCAGTTCAAATGCTAACATTTTATGAAGTAGTAGTTTAATTGGACAAGAATATATCTCTTATTTCAGTACTTTTCTACTCTACATTTTTACCAACACAGTGTTTGATATATTAAACTTCTACTTGTATGTAACAGAAGGAAAGAAAAACCAAAACCAAACAAAACACTGATGACTCCCCTGGCCAGGGCCACATTTGATATTAGGTTCTAAGTCTTGCTTTCATAGTACAGTGAACAGTGTCTAGTTGAAACACGCAGATAATAGTCATTCAATTTTTTTCTGATATAGCATTTACTTGGTGCAAAATTGATTTGTGCTAAAATATTCTTTTTTGCTTGTGCAATTTTCTCTGTACATATTTTTCTTTTGTAATTTGCTTGTTTGACACATGGCCACACGAATATCTTCAGAAAGTCTTTATTCTAAGAATGTAGTTTGCAAGTATATGCAAATTGCTCAAATGCTAGAAGCACAAATGAACAGAGCAGAGCAGGCTTGAATAATAAATATTTAATTTGTTTCCCATAGTGTTTTGCATTTTGCTTTTACAGTGGGCATTGTTTTCATTTCCTTTTTCAATGTAATTGTGTTTACTGAGATTTGAAGTAGCCACAAAAGGATATATTCTCTTTAAAATAACTAAAAACCTATGCAGTCTTAAAAGAAGATAGCACATATTTGATTATCACTTTTATTTTTATTTTTGTATGTGTGTGAATGTGCACATGTGTGTGCCCAGTGGCAGAAGGCACATATATTCATGCTCAAATGAAGTTGCTATTTGGGTTACAATATTTTGTCTACTGGGGATAACTGACTTTTCATGCTTGTAATGTCATATATATATATATATATGTATATATAATTAACATGATATATATGAAAATTTGAAGAGTTTGAGAATGTTTCCCTTTGTTAGAAGCATATTAATAATTTTATATTTTATTATCTTAAATACTAAGAAAACATACCCACACATGAGTAATTTGATTCCATGAGTAATTTGATTTAGAAGAGATATCACTTATGAAATTGCAAATAAAAATAGAAAAAAATTCTATATTGTGTAAAAATTAGAGTTTAAAAATACCACTAAGCAAAGGCACATTCCGGCAATTAAGCACTTACAGAGTTCCACACAGCTGTTTCATTCTCTTAAAGTGATGTGGGTAAAGGTAGGCGATAAAAGAAGGCAAGAAGGAGAAGGATGCAAAATGTCGGCCTACCTCCAAGCACAACCCAAAATGTAATTGAAAGTCTCACACCTGCAGTTCCAGAACATAAGAGACTAGGAAGGGTTTTCATGAGTTTGAGGCCAGCCTGTGTTTTTAGTGCCTTCACAGTAACTCCAGTGAGAACTTAATTAAAAAACAAAACAAAAACAATTTAAATTATAGAATAGTCTTACATAGAGAAATATATGAGCGATTTAATATTGGTGTATATGCATTATGGAACTGATAAGATATTACTAAAAAAGTTAGTTGAATACTTGGCTTGTAGTTCAGTGGTAAAGCAGTTATATTATGGAAAGCTGCATGGTAAAGCAGTAATAATTATGTCTTCAAGTTCAACTTCCAGCATCATACACAGACTCACACGTCAGTGCAATTGCTTCCTTTATTTAACAGATTTAACAGTCACAGTAACTGAGCAGGCAGAAATATCCAGGTGAAACAACATGATCCCTATTTTTTTTCTTTTGGTTTTTTGAGTCAAGGTTTCTGGGTGGCTTTGGAGGCTGTCCTGTAACTAGCTCTTGTAGTTCTCACAGAGGTCTGCCTGCCTCTGCCTCCCAGGTGCTGGGATTAAAGCCCTGTGTCACCACTGCTCCACACTATGCCTTCATTATTCAAAGTTTTATTTTCTTAGTAGAATGTTTTACTGAGTGCAGAAGTAACTCTGTTTAATGAACGTTCAAAAGCAGGATTTATTTCAACAAGCCTTTTATAATCAATGTTCTAAACTTTTACTTATATTTAGGTAAAAACAATTGCCATATGTGTATAAATTTCTATGTTGCTTTACTCTATGCAAACATTGAAATCTTCACATTGCATAATTCAAAATATTTTACATAAATTATATTTAAATACACAATTTATTGAGACCTGGATCTCTGTGAACTTTTCTCATAGATTTTACCCACTCATGTGAATTACCTTGTTTTGTCTTTCCTGAGCATTTACCTAATGGGAATCAGTAATTTTTACTGTCATGATCAACAATAAATGAGTATTACTAAGCCTAAGGAAACTGGGATCTATGGTGGAAAGAGAGAACTAAGTTGCCCAGGTTGTTCTCTGACTTGCATGTGCTTATCACAGCACACTACATACAATCAATAACAGATAAAAATGTAAAAGAAATACTGTAGCAGCCATTTTTAGTAGGAAGAACATTTTACTACATGAAAACGTACCAGCTGATTAGAGATAATAAATTTGACTGTGGTATGTTAACCTGACACCAACAGTGGCATGACTGAGTTAGGTCTCAAGCTCCCAGAAATCCTCCATGAGTCCCAGTCACCTCTCAATTTACGTGAAGCTCTGATGAGTATCCACCTCTGCACAGAGGCTAAATATTTATAAATGAGAGAAGACATCCACATGTTTTCATAGTGAGTGGTTCTCATGACTTTTTACAACATTGTATTTAAGAAGGCACATAATACAAAGTACCAAAGAGACAGAGGGGAGTGTTTTTTTATTTATTTTTCAGTTTAAATTTAGATAAGAAACAAGGTTGCTTCACAAGTCAGTTCCAGGTCCCTCTCCCTTTCCCTCCCCTCCTCCCGTGCCCTCCCTCCAACACCCCCACTATCCCCTCATTTCCCCAGGGAGGGTGAGGCCCTCCATGGGGGTGTCCATAGTCTGTCATTTCATATAGGGCAGGGCCTAGACCCTTCCCCAAGAGTTCAGGTGGAGAGTGCAACTCACATTGTTGGATGGGAGTCCAAAGTCCGTGTGTATACTCGGGATGGGTACTGATCTGCTGCCCAAGGCTCAATACATTACCTAGGCCTCCTCACTGACACTCACATTCAGGGGGTCTTGATCAGTCCCATTCTGGATTCCCAGGCTAATGCCTGGAATTCAAGAGTCTTGACAAAACAGACCTTGTGACTTTCTTCATCTGATAGTTGTTTAGGATTAGCCATTGATTTGTCTGCTGTCAGTCCAAGGATGCATGCTCTGAATGAATGCAACCTGTATATTCACATATTCACTCATCCATCTTTACTCAGCAATGCCCTTTAAAAGGGCAAGAACACTGAAGTTGTTTAATAAAACAAAGATTGATATTCATCTTCACTGATAAGGAAGTAGAGGGACAGGTACAATTCCCAGTGACTCTAAGGTACTGACACACTCCTGCAGCAGAGATAGGAACCCTGTCCCAAGCTATTGTACAAATCAGAACTTATTAACTTAATACAGTGCTTGCTTCTTGTTATTACAATGATTAGTGAAATTCTTACCTCTGTGTGGGGCCTAGCCTTAATTTTATATGAAATGTCTTTGAAAGAATGAAGATTTTTAACATTTATACACCTTGTGTGTGTGTGTGTGTGTGTGTGAGAGAGAGAGAGAGAGAGAGAGAGAGAGAGAGAGAGAGAGAGAGAGAGACATACATGCCATAGCATAAGTATGGAGATCAGAAGACAATTTGAATTTTGTCTTTTCACTATGTGGATCTATGGGTTAGAACTCAAGCCGTTAGGATTGGTAGCAAGTGCTTTTTCTCACTGAGTCATGGCCCTGGTCCAATATATGTTATATTTAAGAAATCTATGTTACAATGCATTTGTTGTTGCATTTACTTCAATAAAAAATGAGTTTGCTTACATACAACATCAAAAAAAAAACCCTGTTGTACCAGAAAGCTATGTCACCTTTGCCCTGTGGCTTCTGGCATCTCTTTATGGGTCCTGTATATCATGCTGTCTATATTCTGGAGTTTCCATGGCCCATGTAAAGAAACTCTTGTGAGGTCATTCACAAGTGCTTACTTTAAGATTGTCTGACAGAATGAAGGTTGAGGTGTAGGAATTCACATTAATAATAGAAACTTGTGGAAACACCATGGATTATGTGATAGAACCAAGAGTTCCACAAGCCTCTGAGATCTTGCTGAAATTTGTGATGTCACTTTAAGGTGAGTGACATTCTTCACTATGAGTTTTGAAAGTGAAAACTTTTATATTCTTTTTTTTTAAATTTTATTTTCCAGTTTAAATTTAGATAAGAATCAAGGTTGCTTCACAAGTCAGTTCCAGGTCCCTCTCCCATTCCCTCCCTTCCTCCCGTGCCCTCCCCCCCCCCGTTAACCCCTCATTTCTCCAGGGAGGGTGAGGCCCTCCATGGGGGTGTCCATAGTGTGTCATTTCATATAGGGCAGGGCCTAGACCCTTTCCCAAGAGTTCAGGGTGAGAGTGCACCTCACATTGTTCTATTGGAGTCCAAAGTCCGTGTGTATACTTGGGATGGGTACTGATCTGCTGCCCAAGGCTCAATAGAATCCCTAGGCCTCTTCACTGACACCCAGATTCAGGGGGTCTTGATCAGTCCCATGCTGGCTTCCCAGGCTAATGCCTGGGAATGCTAATATTCTTAATAAAAATTTTCAATTGTACAGAAATTATTTCTTCTGCTTTCTGTAGTCAATAATACAAAGTCATTGTCATGAAATGACTACATGACAGTTCAGGAATGTGCAGCCAAAACTGTAGGAATAAAAGGTGTGTTATAAAGGTGTGCTTGGCGTTAACTTATGACTGATTGACTATTATAGAATTCTTTTGAAAACCTGACATCTATTCTCTTCCCATTCACTTTCATGATAAGGTTTCATCTGTAATTATGTATTGTTTTCAGAGAGCTCCTTCTATCACAACTGTAAGAATATCAGCTCATGAGCAGATCCATTGCTACAGCCTTTTTAACCCAAATATTCAATAATAGTGATAGGGTCTGTATGCTCTCCCTTAGGTAAATCATCATCCCAATACCAATGATGGGGTTCTTGTCTGTTCCTCCCCAGATAAAATCTTCCAGAATGGTGCTATTTCTCAGATTTCCCATCAACCACTACTTTCTGGTGCTCTGTCTCATGAATGAAATTTATTTTTGACAGATGCTTCCTTTTTGTTTTCGAGACAGGCTTTCTCTGTGGCTTCGGAGCCTGTCCTGGAACTACCTCTTATAGACCAGGCTAGTCTCGAACTCACAGCGATCTGCCTGCTCTGCCTCCCGAGTGCTGGGATTAAAGGTATGCGCCACTACTGCCTGGCTTCATTATGCTCACTTTCATCCAATCCCCTTTTATATTTCTCTCACCCTTGTCAACCCTCTTCCTCCATTCAAGGTCCTTTTCCATGTTCATGTATTTTTGTTTTGATTGAGACCTGTTGAGTCTCACCAAATCCACACATGTGGCCATGGATATGGAACTATCCTCTGGGGCCTGGTGAACTCACAAGTAGGGAACTAACTGATAATGACCCCCCACCACCAGCATCCATCAGTAGCTCCCACAGAACATTAAGGACCAGTGAGCTCCTCTCCCATCTGTGTCATGACGTTTTCACATTAGCTAAGACTTTACTCCTTATATGGACTGGGAAGTATAAAGTTAAAATTTTGGTGAAGAGAGCAATACCAGTAAATGCTGGCATTAAACTTACATTGTTAGCAACTTGGATTTTTTGCTTATTAGTCCCATTTGGCAATATTTCACCTTCAGTTTAGGAGTAAATACCTTTGCCTATCTAAATATGGATTATAACATCAGGTTTGAACTTCAGTGGTAAAATAGAAAAAATGCATAGGTCATCTCTCTTAGTACTTGACACACAGTAATCCATATTAAAATGATTGCCATTATTTTTAGTTAATAGTGTTTAAAAAGAAACACATACTGGATGCTGTACGTTTCAAGGATACTGGAAAAAGTTTAATAACAGCTTTTAAAGCCATGAGGTTTCTCCTTTCTGTAACGATGTAAAACAAGATTTTCCCTGGTTAGCTAACAAAATAGATTGACCAGATGAACCCCTAGAGGCTGAAACAAGCCAAGCCAGGCCTGAAGGAGTTAGAGGAAATTACACAGTGCGGACTTACCCAGGGACTCTGGAAGCTTATGGGAGAACTTCTGAAGCTTCTCGAGACCTTCTGCGTTAAATCCTGGGCAGAGATCCAGTTATCCAGAAAGGAGATAAGAAAAGGAGATATTGTGGAGACACATTCGCTTGGTCATGAATTATTTAGCAAGATTGTGAATCATCAATAGCTTTACTTCTGGCTGGATCTCTTAGTCATGTCATGTTTAACACATTAACAGAAGAACAGTCGAAGAGATTGGGATGGATAACAGGTATTTTGAGAAGGACTTGACAGAGATGATGTTCATTTGGTAACATGAGGAAGTCGTGTTTTAAAATGATATAGTAATAGGGACAAAGATAATATTATGTTCAACTGACCTGGGGAGTTCTCATATCCTGGAAGTTTCATAACCAAGTAAATGCAGGTTAGGATGACAAAAATAGTGGAGTGATTTTAAGTATAGATACACACATATACATATGCATGCATTCAGACACAGGAAGCAAATAGAATGTATTTAGGGCAGGAGGAGACAAGAAGGGCAGTAATCTTGACTAGTTATTAAGAGCTAATCCATTCAAAACTGTACTAGTTTTCCCTGGTGAAAATATACCAGATCATCTCTCTTCTCCAGCAGAACTACAAATCTGTGGTTAGGGAAAACCTGATAGTATTAAAATATTAAGTTAGTATTAAAAAGCACCATATTCTGGCCCAGATGTACAGTTAACAGAGCCAGTTGAATAGACAGATATTTATAACCTCTGCTAGCAGAGTGTGGCTAAGTGAGAGAGGATACAGAATGACAATGAAAAACAGGTTAGAGGAATCAATGTACCTAAGCTACATTTGAAGGACTTGTCATATGCTATATGTGGTGGTTGATCCGTTGTGATATATGTAAGTATATATATACCTCTAGTATAGGAAAATATATGTGTACACTCTGGAGGTCTGGAGGGTGTTTCTTGTTCTAAGAAAGATACTTATCTCAAAGTTCCGCTGTAGAAATATTGATGGCCTAGGGAGAGAATCTGTGCTAGTGTGAGTAGAGGAAGTATAGAATCTTTCATCTGGTTTTGTTTGCTTCTGGACATTCAAATTTTGTGTTCCTCCTTTTCACCGTACTTGATTTATATCATGATCTGTTCTAGAAGGAAGATGTATAATTTTTATAACTAGAAAGAAGCAAAGAAATTAAAGAATGAAAATCATAAAGTTGCACAATCCTCCTGTGGTTCCTTCAATCTATTGTGCTCTTAGGTGTACTTTATAAAAACAATTTTGGTTAAAGCTGTTGAGTATATGGAAACAGTTAATGTAGTTAAAGTGTACATGCCTAATTTTGCAAGAGTTTACTGCTGTCAAAATTCATGTAACTTAAAAATCAGGTTTGTCCTTCCTCAGTTCAGACTTACTTTCTATTTTTAAGCACAAAATGCAAATTATTTTACAAAATAAAAGAAAGAAAGATGAACTTTAGTTTGTCTCATTGTGAGACCCTAATTAAAATGTTCCATTTGAAGGATTTTTGTCAGCTCAAATTCTTGTTAAATAAATTCTATATTGCCTTCACTGGAGCATTTGCCTGCAATATTCCTTGAGGGTATATTTGCGAAAGACCACTGAACTCATATATGGCTGCATATCTTAAAATACAAATTGCTACAAGAAAATTTTAATGCATGAAAACACATTAGTCAACTAATTTTATACCTACCAGTTCAAGAAAATGAAGTACATTAACATTGGCAACATCTTGGAGCTGGAGAGATGGCTCAGTGGTTAAGAACAGTGACTGCTTTTCCTAAGGACCCTGGTTCTATTCCCTCACGGGTATGGTGGCTCATAACCATGTGTAGTTGCAGCCCCAAGAGATCCAATATTCTCTCCAGGCTTCAGATACTACATACATATGGTGCATAGTCTTAGAGACAAGCAAAACACTCATACACTCCAAATTTAAAAATCCAATCAGGAAAATAATAACAGGGAGAAAAAAAACATTAGAATCATCCTGATGCAAAAGCCTTCTTCTCTACAGTTCTGTCCTCACAGACCCTGTCCTCAGAGAGCCCAACTTTGGCTTGCTTGTCCATGCTCATGGGAAACTAAGATAAAGTTGAGCAATTACCGTATTATAAGATGAGTCTGCTTCATTCAGGAAGCAATTGGTTCATAATAAATCTATGAGCTAGGTTAATCCTTCCAGTTTTTAACCCTTTCAATGACCTTTAGTAATTAGGGAACTGGAAAGCAGTCAGTATCCTAATTTAAATAAATCATTATCTGAGTCAAGTGAGATTTACAAAGTGGTTTATACTTTATGCAATATTGTGACTGTAGTTGCATATAATTTTTATTGAATTGTTTCATTTTGTGTTGTACAAAAATTATGATAAAAAGCAGAGTACAGAATTTATTATCCCAATCTAAATATTAATAGATATAGGTAACTATTCTTGAATATATTTTTAATAATGAACAAAAGAAAACTTTCTTAGCATATGTGTGCACATCATTCTCCACTGTTGAATAGAATCTTAATAGGTTTTTTTGCAAATTTTTTGAGAAATATCACTTGACTATAGTACTTAATCAAGTAAAGTAAGCTTTTAAGATACGCAGTAAATATCAACTTTCCAAGATATGAGAGGATAGTACTGGTTACTTCATTAATTACATATTAATTAATTCTAGAACTACACATAGACTTGTAGGTATTTATAAAGTTTACGTCATGCATCATATTATTAATTTGTGACAACTAGGGAATAATGACAGGGTGGATTCAGTTTATTTGTCATGCTCTAACACTGACCAAATGAATCAGTAAATTAGGGTGAATTCATTAAGCAACCTCTTTTAGTAGCCAGGTATGCTGTGAAAATTTAGACCTGAAACTGGAATAGCTATCATACTGTACTACTCTGCTTTGTTGTAACTGTGCTATTCCTCCAAATAGATAATACAAAACACTGAAAGTTATTTAGTTTATTAGACACATATAATTCATTACTGAAATAAGGTCTGTTGATTAACAATTTATATTAACTTTGCAAAGCAATTGCGTTGTGAGCAATACTTGGTTATAGAAAACAAATTAAAAATCTTATGTTGTCTCAATTCTCATTCTTTAATTTTAATTTCATAGTGACTTTATTCACACTGGCCTTTTTTCAATCTCAGGAAAAGGCCAAGTTCATTTCTACCTCTAAGGCTTCTTAATTAATGCATTAGTCAGGGTTCTTCAGAGTAATAGAACTAAGAGTAAATATACTGACATTGGTAAAAGGTGACTTATTCTGAGAATTTGCCCGGATAATAATGGAGTCTTGGAAGTCTCACAATTCACTCTCATTTAAAGCCTTGAGTCCAGAGAAAGGGATAGCATAATGACGGGCCTGAACCATAAGGCTGAATAGCTGCTACTTGCCATGGGAAATGGAGTAAGCTATAGAGTTTGAACATGCAGAATCCAAGAGCTGAAATCAAGGAGCAAGACTGCTCTTCCTTGACCATCTTGTTCTACATAGGCTCTGATTCCTGCTTACAAAGATGGGAGTGAGTCTTCTCTATTGATCCAAGGATTTAAATGCCATTATCTTTTAGAAATGTCCCCACAATTACTTGACTATCTGCTCATCTCTTAAATAGTATAGCTGGTAGGTAAAATTAGCACGAAATACAGCATTCTCCACAGTGTGGCTCTTGAGCATTTATGGTTCACTCTTAAATTATTATTATTGTTGTTTATTTTGAGATTATAGTTTATTTATATTTCTCCCTTCCTTTTCATCCCTCAAGCCCTCCCATGTACCCCTTTCTACTCTCTTTCAAATTCCCGGCCTCTTTTCTTACTAATTTTTATTACACACACACACACACACACACACACACACACATATATATATATACACATATACACATACATATATATACATACACACACACACACACACATATATATATATATATATATATATATATCCTGTTCAGTCATATAATATTGTATGTATCTTTTTTCAGGACTGGTCATTTAGCACTGGATAACAAATCACTGTGCTTTTCCCTGAGGAAGGCCACCTCTTCTGCTCCCGGCTTTCCTCAGTTGCCTGTAGTACTGTGTGTGGGGCTGAAGCCTAGAGGATTTTCTCCATTCTTTTTTAAATATTCTTTGGTGTGTGTCACCCTTGTTCAGCTCACATTTCAGAAGTCATATTGTTGAACCTAGAAGGCACACATTCATAAAAACTATCTCATTCCCTGGCTCTTACTTTTCTGTCTCCTCTTATTCAATGCTCCCTGAGCCTTAGGTGTCTGCATGTTTTATATATGTATTCACTGGAATTGAGCCACACAACTTTGCATTTTGATTGGTTGTAGTTTTCTCTATCTGTTGTGAAAAGAAGCTTCCTTGATGAGAGGTGAAGACCACCTATATCTATGGGGTTAAGCACAAATGTTTATAGATTGTTGTTAGGGATTATGTTGATTTAGTAAATTAGTGGTTGTAGATTCTCCTCCAAAATCTATGAGTTCACTAGTAGTTAGCTAGGATTCCAGTACCAGGAATGCTACCCCTTTTGTTGGGTAGGAAGCAACCCCTGGCTTTTGCATTTTCCCCATCTTTGAACACCTTTGGACACCTTGTAATTTTGTTGTATGACATTCTGCACTCTTCCTACATGGTCCTGCTACCATTATTAATTCCTTTATTGCTTCTTTGTTTTCATTTACTGAGAACACCACCTCTGGCATAGCAGACTTCATATCTATTCAGATTGTGTATTCAGCACTTAAAATAGGGATAATAGAGATAGTCCCAGGTTATCAAGATCTTGATTGACTGGTTTGAGTACTTGTGCTATCAATGACAAAATCCAGAGATCTTTCTGTGGGTAATCTGTAAAAGAGAGACAACAGTGCAAGGATTATGTACATTGTATTGCATATAATGAGACTTTATTAAATGATAACAAGCTGATGTCATGGGTTTTTTAGTATATATTAATTTATCATAAACATGAATGAATGAATGACAATAGGGCATTTGTGTCAGAAAAATTGAGGTTTGCATTTCACTTTCACCTTCAAAACTTCTTTAACATTTTGAATTTCAGTTTCTCAGTGTATGGATTTTATTTATGAAAAAATGAGATGTATTAAACTCTCAAAGAGCTAATATTTAAAAGATACAAAGAAGATACAACAAAAACAAATATAGCTGCTTAAAGTTGTACTGAAATGAGATGTTCAAGAATTAACCTTTTTTGGAAAAAATCCTATTGGCCTGGACAAAAGGCATAGCTCGTTGTTTTCTTCCTGAGGCTGTGGCACTCAGAGACCATTGTCAGATCCCCTGTGTGGACCTACTGTTGGGACCACAGCTTTAGTCATCAAAACTCTGCTTTACAAATGGCACACATGATGTAAATCAATTCTAACTTAAACCAAGCAATTAATGAGAGAATATTTATTATAAACAGCTGAATGTGGTGGAATTATTCATGGAATGTCCACAAACTAAATTTATCTGCTTTATGTTTTGCCCTTTAAACTCCATGCATTTTCTCTGGCTTAGAAACCTGAAATATATCATGATTTTCCTCCTTGTCCAGGAGAGAGGAGTCTTTTGTTTTCTTAAGTCATAATTTCTCTTCAGTCATTCACCTGTTGTGCTAACCTAAATTTCTTCTGCTAGAATGCACCGCCACAGAAACGTTTCTGTCTTACCATTTAAATGACCAGAAGTACACTTGAGTCCGATTGTATTAAGGTCCAGATGTCTTTTCCAGATGCCCAAGGGGGACCTTTTCTTGGGCCTTTTTTTTTTTTAAGCTCATAGAGACTTCACTTTGGTTGGCCTGCCATGTCTTGTTCTGTCTTCAAAATAAACACCTAGGGATCCACCCTTTTTCTTACCACATGACCCTGTTCCTTGATTTCTAAGAATGTATGCCATTAGATCAGCACATTAGTATGCTGCAAGATAATCTCCCCATTTCCAGGTCATCTGCTTAGTTACCTTAATTGCATCAGTAAACTAAATTCCCTTTTGTCATGAAACAGAAGTATTCTAAACAACTCCAGGGCATCATGCTGTCTACTATGTCTGGCTTAACTTTAAAAATTCACTTACGGAGATTTTTCTAACCATTAAACTATCAAATCAAGACTATGTATTTTTGCTTTCCATTGTTTGCAAATGAATTTTTAAATATTTTTGTTACTTTAATTTTAAATAGCTTGCTTCACATGTCAATCCCAGTTCCCTCTCCCTCCCTTCCTCCCGCACCACTCCCACCACACCCCATCCTCCCACCCTATCCCCACTTCCTTCCACAGAGGGGATATCCAGAGTCTGTCATTTCGCTCAGGGCAGGGTTCAGGCACTCCCCTAAGAGTCCAGGCTGAGATGTTATGGACACACGAAGTCCAGCAAATGAATTTTTAGATGTAGAGTTTACATAAACTGCAGCTCAAGTCCCTCATTCCTAACTTCTAAGTGCTGGTCACTTTCTTCAGCAAGTGCTCCCTAACCTTTATCAAAACTGGCCATGCTAAGGTAGGGCAAGGCATCTGATAACAACTCATCAGTTCTTCCAACACTTTTCTTAATGGCTGTAATTGCTGCACCATCAAAAAAGGTCTCCACTGAGTATGCACATTCCTAGGTATTCATACACATAAGAATAAGTCACTTATTTATAAAATCCAACATCAAGAAAGATGTAAGGCAGAAATTAGATAGTCACCAACCATTTTATGATGTAGAGACAGCTTGCTCTATTTTTTTAATATAAGTGTTTTTGTTTAATAATTAAATGTACCGCATTTACATCATCCCGGAGTTCCACTCTTTCCTCTCTACTTCCTCCCATTTACCCCACCATTTCATCTCAAATTCATGATCTCTACTTTTCTAGTTATCAGTTGTACATACATTCATCAGTATCACCATTGTCATCATTGTCAGAATGGGTTAATCTTTTTACTAGGGCAATGAGCTGTTTGGCACAAACAGGTACAGACTGCATTTTGTGACTGACAATACTTGATGTAGACAGCCTCTGGTTCCAGTGCCTCTCCTTTTAGTGCACTTTGCTTTGCAGATCTTGCACTTCTTTCTTGCAAACCAAAGGCTCCTGGAAAGCTCCTGTCAAGCAAGCCCATTGATCCTATTTTTCCAACATCAAGTGTTGGTTTCATCACTCCCACTCACATTTTGTTAATTACTGCAGCATTTTAAGCTTTTAAATTATTATTGTGATCTGTGTTCAGTAATCTCTGATGTTGTGATTGCCGTTGTCTTGGGACACCCCGACCTGTGGTCATGTCACACCATGAATTTAACAAGTTGATGCTGTTATTCTTGTGAATCTTTCCTGTTTCTTCTCCTTTTCCCTAGGCATCCTTTCACAGGAAACAAGGTAATTCTAAAACTGGGCTCATTAGTAACTTCACGATGGCTTATACATGTTCCACTGACTTTACACACTGCACTTTTCTCAATTTATGTTCCTTCTTCCTTCTCTCCTCTCTTGTCTTACTTTTATTTTATCCTTCCTTCATTCTTCCCTTCATTCATTTAATTTCATTTACACTATATAATCCAGGCTGGCCTTTATCTCTCTCTCTCTTTTTTTAAACTTCATCTCTTATTCCTTCTATTTTTAGCTTCCTAAATACTGACATTAAAGGTGTGTATTGTCCTGTCCAGTTTATGACTCTTATTTTAATCCAAAAGGCAGTTTGTATAACTTCTAAAATTATTGACTTAAAATTTCTTCAAGTGAAATTACATGTGATTGGGCTTTTCACTAAATATTGTAAATGTATGTTGCTATCTTCTCAAGAACAGCTGTAACACTCTGCTGTGCTAGGGAAAGACAGGTGAAATCCTCTTGGATTTGCTTCTGACACAATTATAGACAGAGGAATAAAATGTACACAAAAGCCTGTTACTGTATTGAGCAACAGATAGTCCAGACTGTGATCTCTGACAAAGGAGCATCAAGTGAGATAAGCCATCAAATCTCCCTGCTTTCTACCTGGAGGCAGTTTCTAGAATGCAATAAACAGAAGGAGATCCACTTACAGCTGAGGTGAAGCCATTGAGAATAAGCTGATAAAGCTGGCCACTGCTGTCTGCAGAGAAGACACTGGAAACACCAGAAATCCCACATGTGTGCAGAGCAGCCCTGGGAAATTCCTGACTGTAAACCAATCATTTCAAAGAATAAAAGTAATAAATTGTGCAAGGAGCTGTAGAGGAAGGCAAGGTTACTAGATTATGCTACATCAACAGTTTCTGCAAAGTACCCAGGACTGGGATTCGTTTGTGTTCCTACCAAGAGGAGAAGAACCATTCACTGTCCAGGACATTCAGTAATGCTCCCCACATATCAAATACTTAGTATCATGAATAAACTGTACCTAGAATACAGATGACTCCATGGTCGCCCTAAAGAACAACTCTCAAAATAATCAAGTTGATCCACAAATAACCTACATATGACATACTTGTCACTCAGCAGTGTAGAAATGTAGACTAATGATGTTCCATGTCAAATAAAAAATACAGGCATGAATAATTTTAAAAAATAAAGTTGAAATTCATAATCCATAAAAAGTTAGCAGAAACAGACCCAGAGTTACAGAAGCAGCAGATACGCACTTTAAACTTGCTTTTGACAATATGCTAGTTGATGTAAATAAAAACATGAATATAAAGAAGCAAAAAGCAATGGAATATATCAGAAGTTATAATTCCATATTTATAGCATATTATATATTGCAAAAGATATATCAATAAAAACAGCATGATAGCTCTGCAAAATAAAACAAAAAAACCTGCTTTGTACCCACATTTACATCTATCTTTTATAATATATGCTGTTATAGACCATCACAAGAAAAGAAAAATGGGAAGGAGAAAAATATTTTAATAAAGAAATCAATGGCAGAATTATTTTCTGAATTTGGTAAATATTGTACATTTATAGATCCAAGAAACTTAACAAACTCCAAGTATACACAAAATCAAAATACACATAATCAAAAATATACCAAATCAAATCATAATGGCATTAGTTAAAACAAGTGACACACAAAATAAATAGAAACAACAAAGGGATTTTATTGACTTCTGGAGGAATAAAGGTGAGAAATGTTAAAGATCACCAGAAAATAAACCAAATAGCAATGGAACAATATACAAAATGAAGAAGGTGGTGCTGAAGAGAGGGAAACAAGGGAGAAAGAAGAAGCAAGTGGGGTAGAAACTATTCTGTTCAGGGAAAGTATCTTTTAACAGTGAAAGCTAAATAAATACTTGCAGACAACAAACGCCAATAGAATTCTTTTTCAGTTGGCAGGAACAAGCAGGAATACTCAAGGGCACTTTTGAAGCAGTAGGAAAACTAAACTTGCATCCACACAAAGGAAGAAACAGTGGAAAATAGTGAACGTTTCTTTAAATATAAGAAAATGCTTCTCTCCACTTGAATGTACTCAAAATATAAGCAACTCTTAAAGTGAGAACAATGGCAGCATATTGTGTGGCATTACAGCATGTGTTTCAGTAAATGTTTGCTATCAGTATCACCCAGGAAAGAAACAGGGAAAGCTGTACAAGTCTCTAAGTTAGTTATATGTGAAGTTATATATTATTTGAAGGTACTTCACATTACCTTAAAGCTAAATAGTTTAAGCTAGAAGAAATTAAACAGGGGGAGGAAATGAAATTAAGAGATTGAGAAACAGAAGGAATGCTGGCTATAAAGGAAAATGTGTGAATAAAATTGAATACTAAAAGTAATTTCCAATGAGACAACATAAAGAACTAAAGGACAAAAAATATAACAACTAAGTCCAATTATGATTTTAACTATATTCATGAAAGTCCAAATATAAGCAAAAGTAAAGACTTATGGATGATATTAAGAAATACAGGATTCCATCCTGTGGCCTATTTAAAGGAAAGGAGCTCTAAATATAAAATTAAACAAGGCAGAAATATCCAGCAAATAAAATATTAATGTGCTTTACCAAACTGATACTCAACAGGGGATCAAGAAGTGCAGCTTAAGCTGGGTATGATTATGCACACACAGAATGCTAGCCCTCCAAAGGCTTCTTCTGTCCTCCTCGGTTTCTTTCAGCCCTTCATTGAGATTCCTTCCTTCTCCCCATAGTTCCCTGTTATTAAATTTACACATATATATTTCATATTTGTGTAGCTTATTTCCTGATAGTCAATTTCCTTCGCCATCCTTGGCTTGCCTTTAATTCTGCCTATGAAAAAAAACATGGTGTATTCATCTGTATTCTGATTTATATCACTTTGCATAATAGATGATGAGATTCCACTTTCCTGCAAATGACATTATTTTATTCTTGTTTTCAACTCAATGAAACACAACTCCGTGTAGACAGATCACGTTTTGCTTAGCCTTTCATCTGGTTTCATACTTATTGTTATTAGTGTTGCATTAAGCATAGATATGAAAGGATGTCTGTGGTGTGCACACTTTCATTCCTGGGAGAATATGCCAAAGAGGAAACCCCACACTGATTTCTGTTAATGTTTTTACCAATGTACATTTTCACCAGCAGCGTGAAAAGGATCAAATGTCCCCACCAGCATTTGTTGTCGTTATTTTTTTGAAGGTAGGTATCTGGATGCTGGAGAGATGTGCTCTCAATGAGGTTTTAATCTGCTTTTCTCTCATATTGAACATTTTCACTTTATTTGTTGGTCATTATATTTCTTTTAAAATAATTCTTTTGAATTCATCGTCTCATGTATTGATTGGATAAATGGAAGAGTTTTGATATCAAAGTCTCTTTTGTTGGGATCCACGGCGATATGTTTTCAGAGACCAGAAGAATTTTGTTCACTTTAATGAATGCCATCCCACTTAATTCAGATGGGCTGTTTGTAGGGCTCCTGTCCCATCACAGAACCAATATAAGAATTGAATAGGATTCAGAAAGGGGAATAATAAATCCCTGGAAAAGTCTGGAGGAATTATGAACTACTACACACAATGCAATGCATTAAAGTGGCATTCATCTATAATTTATCTCTAATAGATGCATATAGTATAGAGCTCCAAAGCCATTTGAATATCTTTCAAGTCATCCCTGTTGTATTTTAACGTAAAAAGGAGTATAGCATTATCTTATTACTTTGTAGGCATAAGTTCTTTATGAAAAAACTTAAAGTTCATGTGTCAATTATTGCATTTTCTGGGTTTTGTAATCCTCTTCAGAAAAAAATGTATCTGGTTTCAATGGTATTAAGTGGGTTAGTAAACATTTATTTAAAATCGTTTCCTTTCATTCTTACAGATATATCTCTTTGTATCAAAACATTCCTGAATTTAATTGTTGACATTGTCCACTTAACAGTGTCTTATTTCAACAAGATTTGAAATGCAAATGTAGTAGTTCTAATGTGCTTATTTGGTAGTAAACACTTGTTACTGTATTTTGAATATTTACACTGTGACTGGGATGGAAGCTCCATAGCCTCGATTATTAGAATCCAAGGTGGGGATATGTTTCAGTGATAAAACCTGGGTTTCATCTTCATCAGCACCTGTGTGTGTGCGCGCGTGTGTGTGTGTGTGTGTGTGTGTGTGTGTACACATAAGCTCACCTGGTTAGTTACTAGGTAGGTATAAATCTGAAACAGTGTAGAAGAATTGCGACCAGGTATAAGATATTAAAAATGCTGCTATGCACGGACTTATCACTAAGCTCAAAACAAACTGGAAATGGGCAGACAGCATGGTTTCTTTACTCTGGGTAAGTCACCCATGTTCATCTCTCACACTAACTAAATACATCTTATCTGGCCTATACTGAAGGCATAAGGATAACAAAAATATCTCTTCTATAAGCTTTTACAGAGTCTGATGCCACATTTCCAAAAATCTCCCAAAAGTCTCCAATCTTTTCTTAAACCTTCAGTCATCTTGGATTCGTGAAATAGCAGAACCTCAATAGTCAAACCACCCATCCTGAGATTACCTCCAGACTGGAACATTTATTTTGAAGGAACCAGATTATCCCCTCCACGTGATAACACCTCCTCTAGAGATATGTTGAAATACCCCAATAATCAGCTAAATCACTGTTTCGTGAGGACTTGTTAAATATATCTACCCTACCCCAGTTCTCTCTCTCTGGTCAAACCTAAAGCTCATGCAAATATCTCAAAGACAATCCAAATACTTACTTCGTTTTTGCTTGTGTTTGCTTGCTATGACTTGTGTATGCTCCTACCATATTGAGATCTTAAGTCTCACCGCTGGCCCATGATTCCAGATACAGTGATAACTGGAATGTGGATAACTCATCTAAAATACTTCCGATTTTGTATTAAAAACAAATTTCTATTTAAAACAAAATTCTCTAAAAATCATGGGCAATTTTGTGATCTCTTACAATTACCTTCAGTTAGAGAGTAATAACTTACTAAAAATAACTTTAGTAACTTAAATTGCTTCCAAGTTCTCAATGTATTTTACACTTTCATCTTTGATCAAAAAATTAACTGTTTTATTTCAGTGGAGACAGATGTAATTCAATTTTAGTTAATTTACTTACACCATTATGAAATTCAGACTATATTAATTTTAAATTGATTACCAGTGATGAGCATAATGAGTTTCTAAGTTTTTTTAGGAATCCTAAAGATATAAACTATTCACTCAAATAAGAAAATTAGTAATATAGAGGACACTATAAAAAGATAAGCCAGAATACTAAAAACATTCTCAATTCATTATCTCATATTATTCTCAACTTTCATTATTAGGCTTCAATAGGAAGGAAATATGCAGTAAATTTCTCATTTATTTTCCCATCAACATTTATTAAACAGATTAGATCTGAACAGGTAAGAAATGTTCTAGCAGTCTGTCCTGAGAGGGAGAAGACTGGGCCATGGGTAGGCTTGACTAATATTGCAGTGATATTTTAAAGTTAATTGATATGTTGGGATATAGACATGTTAAAGATTTAGATGAGAAGTTAAATGTTTGATAGAACAGTTAAATTCAACATTGGCTCTATCTTTATTTCATTTATTCTTCAAAGATCTTCCTGGGTCTGCCTCTGGAGAGCTGGGATTAAAAGCAGTGCCACCACCACCCCGTCCATGTATTCATTCTTAAAATTGCTAAAATGTAATTGGCACCTCATTCCCCAAAGTGGTTGGATACCTTATTTTCAGCATCCTCTTAGGATGTTTTCTTTTGCAGGTACCTGCCCCTTGAGTCTACCATTCTGAAAATCCCATCCAGAGAAGCTCAGTGTATATTGTTCTCTTCATTTCTCTCTCTTCCCTTCCTCATTTGGTATATCTGGTCTCTGTAGGAAAGACAGCAGCCATTTCATTTTAGAAGGAAGTCTATTTTAAGTAACAGCTGCTTGGGGGAAGCAGACTTTAGTCCTTTGTCCTCTTTTCTTTAACAATGCTGGCTGGCATGCAGTCAGCAGGAAAGTGAAGCAGGAGCTTTCAGAGAAACATTCTCAGCAGAAAGTCATGGCCCATTATGACATGAACAAAGGCACTCCCCCTGGAATCATTTTCTAGGAAAGCATGTTATGGCACTGTGATTTTATTACAAAAGAAGGGATGACAGAAGAAGAAAAATAAAGAGGGAGGAAGGGATTATAAAATAAAAGAAAACAACACCCAGATATGAAATAATAAACTATTTCTCTGATTCATACAAGTAATGATATTTCTGATAGCTTAATTTTGATTGTATTTGTTGGGTTGACCATACATACCATTCAGGGTTTAGTTTAACAAACTGTTGTTATTATCATGTTTCCTTCAGAAGCATCCATCTATTTTAATATGTTAAAAGAAGAGAAATGCTACTAAAGCGTGAGAAACCTCACTGGGCATCATTCCTTAAGTTATCAGTGGTGGTTAAGAAAACTCTCATTTCTGAAGAGCTTTTAAATGGTGTTTTCATTTAGTTAGTATTACCTGAATTATCCTGTGTAATAATTGGTGATCATAGCTGGATATCTTTTTGTTGTGTGGTTTTTGTTTGTTTGTGGGTTTTGGTTACCTTTTCCAAAAAGTTACATAGAAAAGTTGTCTTCATGTTTTGTTGCTCCACTTGAGACTGCATGTGCATGTCTTAAACTTTCCAAATTGATAATTTCATCTTTCTAATTTTACATTGGGCTTGTACATTCCTTTCCTGTTGTACTTTTCCCAGCTTAGAGCTTTAGGAAATAATTTATATTTGTTGAGTAACGATGTGCACACTTGGTGAGTGTTTGCATACATACTTTGCATTTGCATTTAATTTACTTTCAAAGTATTAAGTAGACATTTACATTTCACTCTATCACATATAGCTTGTATGTATATATGGGGAGCAAAGTATAATATAAGATGACTTGTATATTCTAAACAGTAATTTTATGTTATTTGCATATATTATGTTTGCCACTGTCATATTTATATTGACAATGCTGAGTTAGCAAGAAGATATTACTTTAAAACATAACTAAGAACATATTTCATGAGATTTTCATACAGTATACTATGTACTATGTATTGTGTATTATGTTTGCAGGATGTATTTAATGTCCAGTTACTTACATAGTTCTTCCATTATGTAAATATAAGATGTGATTCCCTGGGGGGAGGGCACGGGAGGAGGGGAGGGAAAGGGAGAGGGACCTCGAACTGACTTGTGAAGCAACCTTGTTTCTTATCTAAATTTAAAATGGAAAATAAAAAAATAATAATAATAAATAAATAAAAGAAAAAAAAAAGATGTGATTCCCAGAAGCAAGTCAGAATGCATTGCAGTAACACTTCTGTATATCCCCAAGCCAGTTTCTATTACTATTAAATGGTTCACATATAAAATAGTGCTGGTGTGTGTGTATGTGTGTGTGTGTGTGTGTGTGTGCCCACATGCATATGGAAATTAAAGATAAACTATTTAGGAGTCAGATCTCAACTTCTACTGTTGGCTCCTGGTATGCAATATCCAAATGATGTCATCAGGCCCAACAGAAAATTGAGCCATCTTATTGGACCCCAACATAAAAATGTTTTTTTATTACGAATACCCAACCAAAATTCCAACTTTGATGAAAAAAACTTTATTCAAGAAAAGTAGATGATGAAATGTCTGTTTTGAAAGTAACTTACTGAATTTATTCTTTAAACATTTCATACGTGTATATAAGCAGTTTTATTTCATCTCACGGCTCTATGCCATCTATCTGCCTCCCTACAATTACCTTTCTCACAATAATATCTTCTGGTATTGCTTTGAGATCCACTCAATTTAATAAGTGTGGTCTGTGTGACCAAGAATTTGTACTTATTTGATAGAGCCTGGTGGGTACACATCTGATGATAATGGCTGTTCCTACCAAAATCAGTCAGTAGCCACTGTTTCAGCAGAGGTGTGTGGAGTCCGGCTTGATGAATGCCACTGGGAAGGTCCTAGTGTGGACCTGTTGCAGGCAGAAATGGCTGCTGCAGGACCATGACTGCTGCATTGGCACCACATCCAGTAGAGGACACTTCACAGCTCTTCTCCTCATCTTCTGGCTCTTTCATTCTTACTGCTCCTTCTTCTACAATCTTTTCAACCTCAACATTTTTATATTGCTGATGGATTTGTTTTGAAAAAGAAAGAAAAACAAAAATAAAAGGCATTTTAGTTCCGGTAACTTTTGTATTATTAATTTCTAATATTTGCAACATTTTGGGTAATTATAAAGAGTTTGAGAAACAGTGTTAATAGCTTCTCATCATATTGGACATTTGAATATTAACTCATTTAATTATTCCCAAGGAATGTTCCTTCATTCCTTCATAGATGATAAGGGGAGTAGCTTAAGCAATTGGAGAGGCACTAGAGAGGAACCATATCTCTTTTGCTTTAATATTTAGGAAATAAATAATTGAGAGCATGCATTTCATAGAATAGCATGCTTCCCAGTCATTAGAATAGAAAGACAACACTCCATCCTCATGGCTGAGTGTCGACTTTCTTCTGGTGCTTTAAACATTTTTCAGATTTGACACAGTCCCTGGAGCACACATTTTGTCCTACTGTAACTTAGTTGAGAAATATTCTGGATTCACGAGTTTGAATCATTTTCTCTCCCTTCCTCTCTATAACATTCATATTTCAAATGCATGGTCTTAATCAGATTATTAGTCTCTTTTATTCTGTATGGATAAAATCATTTTTTCTATTTTGAGAGATGTTGAAATATCAGGTATATGTAACATTTGGCATAGCTGTGTCTTATTTCCCATGGCTCACTTCAGAATTTTCAAATTCTAACATGTTATCCTTCAAATCAGAACCAAATAGTCAGAAGTACTCCTATATTTGACCTCATACAAGTTTAACCCATAACACTAATTTCTCCTCTGTGAGTAGTTTATAGGTAAACTTCAAATCTGAATGTCACATAATGGTGATTATATTATTCTTTTCCAATTCCTCTTAGAATCTATTTTAAAATTAAATGATGTGGTTAGACACTTTCACTTAATTTTGGCATCTAAATTTTACAAGGCTACTATAGTTATGTAAATCACATTGGTTCAGAGTATTTCAAGATTCAGAAAATTTTCTTGAAATTTTTATAATTTCCAGAGTTCTTTGGCATCAAATGAAGCCGATAGGCTAATGACACCAATAACATTCTTTTGTGTGATTTAATGTCTATGCCCCTGTCATTGTGTGTCTCCAGATACTGATGTTTAAATCAATGCACTGCGTTTTTCTTTTCTTTGCTGTTTACATCTGTCATTGATACTTTTAAAAGTTCTGAAATTGTCCCTATTCCTTCTCTCGCCATCATTCCAATTTTTTGTTTCTACAAGTATATCTTCCTACTTCCTCAGCTCTGACATATTTTGAGTGCCTGCATTATCCCAACTATAATGCCCTCTACCATATCAAAACTCACTCCTGTCCTCTTTTATTCTGAGACCATTCATTGTACCCTAATGATGAAAATTTCATTAATTTCTACAACGTTGTATGAAAACACACTAGTTGTGTCCTGAGCAGGTATGCAATGTTCAAAGCATGCATGACAGTAGAAAATGGGGGAAAAAAAACCTTAGTATCATGCCAAGACATGTAGGATGCCACAGAGAGACTCTTAACCCAGAAGGGGATCCAAAAGAATTTTTGCAAATAAGTCAGTCATGTAAACAGTAGATAAAGAAATTTTCTAGGCTTGTAGGAAACATGGTGGTTATTCAAAAACAAATTGGAGCCTAACAAGATGACTCAGTATCTGCCTTATAACATTAGCATCGACTCAGAACTCTTAGTAGCTACATAGAGAATTGAGCTCCACCTTCACCTGTAATCCAGCACTGGAGACGTAGAGACAGGACAAGCTCTCTGCTTCAGTCAGAGACCCTACTTCAGAAATAAGACAGAAATTCATTTGGTAAGATAGTTCTAGCTTACACTCACACACACACACACACACACACACACACATCTATGTGTGTACATGAACACATATATCACCAGCAGCAACAGCAACAGCAGCCCTTTCCATGAAAGATGTTTTCCAAGTGTGTGCAAAGGCAGGAAAGAGAAAGAGAAAAGACTACGCGTAGTGGATCCAAGGTGCTTTCTGAATATTCCAATGGTTTCTCTGTGACTGAATACATGTTTTTAAGACTTGGTGGTTTCTGAGACTTATGCTATTATCTTGGGGCAAGAATAGGAGTATTGTATATTGCTTTCATTCACTGTAGCCTCTTCCATGCTATACTCCATAAACCAATGCACACACAGTGGTATGCTGTATTGTTACTGACTCATGGTAAGTGCCCAGGGCAGTAACGTTATGCATTTCCAGCTGTGTCAAAGAGAGGTGCCAGATTTCCTTGACTCCCATGAGAAGCCTTACCCTCTATGAGGAATGGATGGGAGAAGCAGTGGGGGAATAGATGGGGAGAGCAAGAGGAGCGAAGGGAGTGGGAACTGGGATTGGTATGTAAAATGAGAAAAGGCTGTTTTAAAATAAAAGAAGCTAAAAAAGACAAAAAAGATGAAGATTAACATACGTGTTTTCCTGTGACCATGAAATCATAATATGATTACTATAATACTCTACTGGCAAAAATTCATTTTCAGTGTGCTTTTAGTGAAGTTTATAGCATGGTACAAAAAAAATGTTAAGATACTCAGCACGAGTACTGTGCTCTGGAGCAGAAACAAGCCTCGATGACTACAATATTGAACTCAGGCTTGGATGGTAAATTGTCTTCATCCTCATCTGAGATAATGGAACTAAAAGTCAGGCAAGTGGGTAAGTAAACATAGAACATTGAAATTTGGGCATGGAGAGAGAGCCCAGCTATGAAGACAACTACTGTTCTTTGAAGAGGACCAGATTTGGTTCCAAGTACCCACTTCACATGGATCACAACAGCCTAAAACTCCAGCTACAGGGGATCTGAAACATCTGGTTTATGCACGCACCTGCACTTACATGCACATACCCCTACACAGACAAGGACAAATACATGCATACACATAATATCAATGAATAAATGTTAAAAGAAGAAACACCAAATTCTAACAAATACTGTTTTACTGCTACTTTTTCTTTATTTTTTTATACATTTGAAGATAATTTCTAGACTGGTTATAAAATCCAACTTTACTATAACATGCTAACAAACATGGTGTGCAGATTACTTGTAAACATGGAAGAGTTATCAAAGGAAGTAATTGAGCCATATATATATATATATGTATATATATGTATATATATATATATATATATATATCCTTGTTTTCCTGATGAAAAGCCAAGAGTCACAGAGAGGAAGGTGGAAATTCAAATTAAATCCCCATAATTTTATGAACAATTTCTTCTGTCATTTACAAATTATAATTTAAAGATAAAATTCCAATGTGTGGCTCATCTTCAAGCTTGTGTTTCCTTGAGTTGCAGCAGTTACTGTCAGTTAACTCTATTTCCTATTATAAAAATACATTAATATCAGTAATCTATTAAAATGAGGATGGGGCCTTTAAGACTGAATGTACTAACCTTTTTGTAAATACTTTTTTTGATTGGAAGCATTTTATTATGACTCTGGTCAAGATGATTTGCTAAGAACTGATCAAGGTCTTGTCTGGAAAAATGAATAAGAGCAAACAAACAGTTGGAAATAAAACCAAACATTTGAAAATAAACAGAAAAATAAGTTTCTAGAGAAATCCAATAATCCTTCAAATAGAAAGCAATTCCCTGTTCTGTCTGTAGATCATGCCTGCTTTATATTTTTACATTGTACCTTTTGATGTCCTGGAACTTGGTCATAATCTAGGCTGGTCTCACACTCAGAGAGATCCACATGCCTCTGCCTCCTGAGTGCTGGGATTGAAGGTACGTGTCACTACAATTACTCAGTCTGAAAGAATTCATATAAATCTCCTTGTTCAGTTCTGTGCAGTGCAGCACACTGCTGAAATCCCAGAACTTGGGAGAGAGTGCAGGAAGTGTACAAACAAGTTCCTGGCCAGATGGACCATTTCTTCAACGAATGAACGAATGATAAGACATCGAAAAATATAGCTTTTTTTCTACGTGAGCTTCTTTTTCTACGTGAGGCAAAACAAACAAACAAATAAACAGAAAACAAGAAGAAGAGGGGATGAAAGAGGAAGGAGGAAAATTGTTCCTTATTTTATGTTCATCAGCCATCATTTGGTGTTTACAGTCATACATTATTTTCAATCTTCATACTAATTTCCTGAAATAGATGATACTCTAATCTATATCCTAACCCAAGTGTACAACACAGATTCTGATGCAGTTCATTTCCTCTATTTAGAAAATAGATACTGTACTTACATTTTTATTATACATATATATATATATGCCTCTAAAAGAAACAGAGTAAGAACACTAAAAACAAAACAAAACAAAAAACAATAAAACACACAGAAGAGAAAAATTGCCTCTGAACCATGCCATGTCAGTAATACCGCCAACACTCTGGGGAAAAAGTCAATATCAAAACTGAAACAAAGCCGTGTGTTGTGAAGCAGTTTAGTTACAGGAGTTTGGAAGAAAGCATGTGAGCTCACTTCATAGTAAAACAGGTCCTGCAAGGCCAGGTAACTCAGGAAGCCGAATGGTAATTATTCACAGAAGAAAGCCCGTAGTGTACTGTTACAATACAACTGTAGCAAGTCAGAAGGTCACAAGTCTTCCAGGGTAGCTGACACAACTCGAAACTGCTGGGCCCTCTTCACAAAGGAAGAATAAGATGGGAGAGAATGAAGCTGGTTCACCTAACACATCTTTGCAAAGTAAGTGCCAACAGCCTTTGAAATGTTCTCAATCAGAACCTTCAGCAGTGTTGTTAACTCTGTGCGTGTGCCTGCGTGCGTGTGTTTCTGTGTACATGTCACCACTGTGTTTTGAGGCATTTCAGAGGATGGGGTTGAGAAGTGGGGACTGTCACTAATGTGGAAGATGGATGTTGTCACTGCTCTGCTCACTCCTTTAACAGAGACGCCCAGTACAGTGGAGAGGAGACAAAGCTTTGTAATCCCTGTGAAGCTAGAGTCTTGGTGCACTGGGCTCTAGTGGGTTTTCAGGGGTGCTTTGCCTGACAAGGGCAGAATATTTATTTTTGTGTGTACACATGGATGTTTTGTTTGTAATCAAGCACTGTCATCACTTAGGTTTAGAAGTGTCCTTGTAATCAATGTAACTCCAGTCTTTACATGAAGAAAACCAGTCTCAGAGGGCCAGCTTATCAGCCGGAGGAGTGGTTTATTTTACACGTATTACTTCATCAGATACCTTTGCCCTTTGAAGGGTTGGCTTTATTGACTTTGGCTAGACTAGGCAGCCATGCTTCATTTCTTGGAAATAAATACAGGGTGGCTCACACATTTCCTTATTTCATTTATTTGTTTATCTTTTTGTGAAGCTATTTTCTCAGAAAATAAATCAGTAAAAATGCTCCTAGTATTTTTTACAATGCCCCTATTACTCTAATCTGGAAAATTACATACCAGCTTTATAAAATAAACTTTCGGTCAGGATGTAATTTTTAAAATGTATATGATAATTGCTTTTGCCTAGATTATTCTGGGGAAATTATGGAAAATAACATGTCACCAAAAATTGTAACATATGAAAATTTTCATTCAAATAAACTAATCAAAATAGCCTTTAGTCCCAGCACTCAAGAGGCTGCATCTCTGAGTCCGAGGCCAGCCTGATCTACTGCGTGAATCTAGGATAGCCAGGGTAGTTACATAGAGAAACAATATCTCAAAAATAAAATAGCATAAAATAAATTTATGTTTGTGAAATATAACACAGTCGTGAACAAAAAACATGATTTAGACCTGCTTGATATTTAAAATGCATCATTCAACTTATATATTAATTACTGAATTTTTCTTTGGTTTCATTAATCTTTACTATTACTGTATTTGGTCAAGAATTACAGAATCTTACTGATTAAATCTTTGTATCTTTTCTAAAATACCTTTTGGAATACCATGTAAAATGCTATTAGTAGAAAATGAGCAATTATAATTACAAAAACATGTTATGAAATCTAATTGAAGAGAAAAAGTCTTATTTAGAATGATTGTGAGAATAATTTATTAGTATTAATTTTATTAATCAAGAGGTATAGTATATGTCATATATATCTTAACTCTAAGCGCCAATATTACTTGGGAAAATATGAGAGAGGCACCTGGAGTGTAAAAGCATTTCATAAATTGATTCTCTGTAAAATGTATATGGCTGCTGGTATCTGATAGCCCTTTGTAGTCCATGCTGATACAGTTCACAGGTTGAACATAAATGTAGGGGGAAACAAATCTCTTTCACACCCTTTCCATCTCTTTGTATGGGGGATAGTAGTCAGTGAATTTAATCTTAGAATGTGAATATAGGCTATTTGCTGTTGTTTCCTTTTCCTTATACTTTTATGAATGCTCTCCAATTCTCCTGCTATATATATTCATTCACCTGATATTTGAAATACTATGTTCAAATATTGTTCTTCACACATGAAATACATAGCTGAATGACAAGTGTTTGACATTGACGATCTTATAGTATTATTACTGGAGTTCTTACATGTACCTTTAAGCAATCATTTTCTGAAGACTTTTAAGTAGAATATATTGGATAAGATGGTTCATCTCTAGGCAGAAATGAGAGTGCTATGGTGTAAATATATAGCCAAAATGCAATGGTTGGAATATATCTGTGAGAGAAGGCAGCCCCTGTTGGGAGGTATTCGTGCTATGAGCATTCTGCTATCTTAAGTAGGTTAATGCAGCTGTAGGAAGGGCTGTTGTGAACAGATGATGTTCTGTTATCCTTCTACCTTCTGCCATGTGAAGACACATCAAGAGCTTCCAGGCCAGATGCTGACAGTTTATCATGAACTTCCTATTCTTCAGAACTGTGACTAGTAAAGTAGTGCTACTTAGAAAAGGCTCAAGGGCTATAAATAGATATATCAGATTCTTCATTTTGCTGCTATTTCATATATATATATATGTATATATATATATATATGTGTGTGTGTATGTGTAGTGTGTATACTAGTATAGTACTGCTGTACATATAACATAGTATTTTATATATACAAGAAATAGTATATATAAATATATATTTAAGATAGCATATATATAGTACATGTATCCATAAACCACACACACACACACACACACACACACACACACACACACACACACACACACATTACAGCCAACCTCCTGGTTATACATGTTCTTGTTACTGAAGCCCAGGCACTATTGATCTTTCATATTGCAATATTATGGGATACTAGACTTTCATATTTCAACAGAATGGGAAACTGTGCTTCTCTACACATACGGAATGTACACATACTGAGTTTACACATACTTAGTCTATACATGTTGAGCTAAACATACTGAGTCTACACTTAATGAGTTTGCACATACTGAGATTACAAATGTTGAGGCTATACATACTTAGTGTCCACATACTGCGTTTACACATACTGAGTCTATACATGCTGAGGCTACACATACTGAATCTACACATATGGAGTCTACACATACTGAGTTTATACTTACTGAGACTACACATACTGAGTCTACACATGCTGAGGCTACACATACTTGCGGCTACACATACTGAGTTTATACATATTAAGTGTACACATACTCAGTGTCCACATACTGAGTCTATACAAACTGAGTCTATACAAACTGAGTCTATACAAACTGAGTCTACACATACTGTGGCTACACATACTGTGGATCTGCATACTGTGTCTACACATACTGAGGTTGCCAATTGCTTGCCCCACAGCAGGGTGGGTCTTTCGGGAACTAGGGATAGCAGCTCTCCTTCATGCTTTAGTTGCTGCTTGTTCTGTAGTTCTAGGAAACAATTATTTACAGTCTACAAAAAAGATACGGCACAGCAGGGAAGAAAAGACAAAGCAAAACAAAACACTGTTCTTAGGAGGAATTGGCTGAGCCCTGTGGAAGAGAGCTCTGGATAGCAGACAGTCGAGAGTCTTGCCCACCAACTCAGAACTGAATTGGCTGCCAGGGGAAAGGGAAAACTGCCATGGAACAGTAACAGTGTCAGCTAGAGGAGACTCTGAAGAAATGGAGTCCAGTATATATGTTGTGTGGAGTAGCAAACAAAAATATATGAAATTAAGAAAAGTGTCCTTGTTTTCACAGAAGCATTTGTCAGGACTTTGGTCTAGAGGCATTATTTTCTAGAGGCATTTACTTTCCAAATCCACAATGAAGTACTTTCAATAGTGACATATTTTAGGTTTGTATATATGACCTGGAAAACAATGTCTTGTACTCAGGCTATGAAGGCACCGGACCTCACAGTCTTGGGTGTCTGCGTGACTACATAGTATGCCACTTGAAAGACTCTCAGTTGAACTTCCCTTTCAACCAGGAGTGCTTCTCATGGCATGCTTTATGAAACAATGCTGTTTCTTTCTGTCTAGAAATAGCAAAACAAAGAACTCTAGGCAGAAAGTTCGGTGCCTTGGTGTCTGTGGCTGGGAGGTGCAGCCTGAGGGTAGCAGGACTGCATTCTCCGACCTGCAGAACTGGTTTTATGTGTACACTTACTGTGTGTGGTGGGAAGGTGTTTCTGCATTCATCATTGTAAACCATGCCTATGAGTGCCTAGGTTTCTAAAGCTCCAAAGAAGGCTGTCCAGTTCCTGCTCCTTGCTGGCTTACAGAATTGTAGCAACAGTTTAAATTAAGACATGTGCAAGGAACTCTCCTTTAACCTATTGTTGTCATCTGACAAAGGCTCCTGCTGCTCTGGAGGACACATTAAGATAGAGGATACCTATCTTAGTGGATAGATAACAGGTAGATTCAAGCACTGAAAGGCAGATATACTTAGGAGTTGGGATGTTTTACTGATTTAGCAGAGTTCTTTGGAGTTGGTACTTTCTGTAGGTTTCTGGTGCTAACCTGAGAACAGAATCGAACATGCTTGGGGACAGTGAAGCAGCAAAAATGTCAATCACCTCAATGCCACATGTATTGGAGTTAAATAAGCCCACCCCTAGGCAAGAATGTGTGAGAAAATGGCTTCAGGATGTTCTGAGCAACAAGGCATAGAATCCTGGGAAAAGGTAATGAGATTAGGGGATGCCATTTGAAGTATAATGCAAGATATAACGAAATCAACCCTATTGAGCTGAGGAGCTGTCTTCTGATTCCCTGGTCATTCTAAGTGGAAATAGAATCTGAACCTTATTTGAAATAGATTGACAAGCAATATGTTAAATGGAACACGAAGTAAAATTGGTTAATAACATGGTACTTAGTTAAAACCTGGTGCTGAGGGAAAAGCCATTTTTCAAATGCTTCAGGATACAATGTTCCTGGACTTTTTAGCTTGTGCAAAAGACACAGTATCCACTTTGACTGAAATGATTGTTTATGGCACTAAGAGTGTTTTAAAAGAAAATATGTTCTTTCAGTGAAAATCACTACAAATTTTCAAAGAAAAGGCGCTATATACATATATTATGCTGTGATCACTTAACCATTATTATCAATAATAATGCAATTAATTTTCTTTCATGTGCTTAAACGGGTTTCTCTGTCTTTGAATCTGCTTCCCTCTCCTTTCAGGAGTAGAACAAAGGATGCAATATTAATCTGATGATTATATGTGTATAAATACCATATAATTATTACATTCTGTTCTATTCTCTGGATTTTGGAAAGAGTTTAAACACATTAAATAATTGAGTAGGACTTTGAGCCAACCTTTATTTTTTTATCACAGTTAATTTTGGAAGGATTATTAACTAAGCATGCTGTTGGCTTATTATTAGAAAGTATTACACCTGGTTTACAAGTGAAGGGAAAATGGGCAACTGACACATTTGCAAAGGAAATGTCATTAGGATGAAAACATAACAGGGCGTTGGGTTTCGCTTGAACCCCTTCGTTTCTACTCACTCTTCTGGAAAAGAATGTGTAAACAGTTTTATTTGGCAGGGATATTTGGTTGTTCTGCTGATAGATATGTTTAATCATCCCCACAGTTAAATGCTTTAGAAGCTGCTTTCACAAATGCTTTAGTAATTTATATGGTTAAGCAGGCTACCCCTCCCCTCTAAAGCTCTGATCAGTGGAGTTCAGGCTCTACTACAACCCTGTACAAATGAGTATAGTTTAAAGAACATGCATAAAATCTTATCTCCTAAACCACTCCAAAAAATGGTATCAACAGTGAATGTAATGCAATAGGCACACAGATGTGGATGTCGACCTTTCAATAGCACAGTCAGCTTTGCTGTGTGACTGGGGATCTGAGAAATGATTAAGCTCTTGAGGTCTGTCTATGTGAATTTTTTGTTTTCTTGAGAGAGAGAGAGAGAGAGAGAGAGAGAGAGAGAGAGAGAGAGAGAGAGAGACTTCCTTTGAAAATAAAGCATGAGATACCAAAAAGCCTGAGAGGCCACTGCTTAGTTTATTTATCTTCCTCTTGCTTATGGGTCTGTAGTGCAACCACAGAAAAGTCCCATCTTGCACTAAGTACTGATAAATCTTGAAAAATCCCCCTTCACATACACATTTCTTGGTGACGAGCCTCTGCAATGGACAAATGCCCTTTGACATACAGGTGAAATCTGCCTCCCCTCTTTCATCCCACAGATAGTTATCTAAGAAACTTTGGATCAATATAATGATGTGATATTGGAAAGAGTGGTTTTAATTGTCTCTGATATCTTAAAATTGGATATAATGGCTAAAAGAAAGAAAATATTTTTGACTGAAAGCCCCTTGAGAAGGAAGATATAAAAATATATCTCTGTGTACTTCATTCTCTCTTTTACATGTATTGCAAAGAAATAAGATGTAAAACAATAACAACTTATTTTGTCACAGGCTACAAGTAAGAAAGCATATCTATGTAGTGGGAATGTAGACCAGCAGGAGACAACTTGCTGATAATCTACACATGGTGTTGCCACAACAGAGTTAAATCTGCGTATGAAATACATATATGTAATGGAATATTCCAAACAACTACTGCTTAACAAAAGTTTCCACTCAAGCTCCCAAGCAGCAACATAAAGTTGGTTTTAATACGCATTGCATTGCCGAGCAATGGTAGCCATGCCTTTAATCCCAGCACTCAGGAAGCAGAGGCAGGCAGAACTCTTCAGAGTTGCAGGACAGGCTCCCAAACCAATACAGAGAAACCCTGTCTCGAAAAGCTAAATAAATAAATAAACAAATAAATAAATAAATAAATGCATTGAGATGCTGTAAAGTGTACTAATGATTCCAGAGATCCACAGATTTCCTGGTCAGATAATAAACTGTAGATTAAGGGCCTGTCTAAAAGAGAAGCATCTGTTAGACAACACTGAATACAATTTAAAATAATGCTAGAGAAACAGGAAAAGTACTGTGTAATTCATTTAATAACCTTGACTTAGATGGTTTTCTTTTGGGTTCCCAATCACAATGAATGCTCCTAACATATATGTATCAGGAAAAAATAAAACATACAGATAATTTTCAAATATATTGTAAACATGGAAACAGCAAGAAAGCAAAACAAGTCAAACTGATAAATGACAAATACAGACTTGATTTGGGGTTATGACTCAGTATCTGACTATTTACCTAGTATAAGTAAAAACCCAGCTTTGATTTTAGTCACTGAAGGAGAAAAAGAAAAAGGATTTGAAGACCTAAGAATCTGAATGACTTAACTCTTCACAGAGTTGGAATAGAAAAAGCAATCAGTTAGATGTTAAGAAGCATACTACAGCTTGAGTGGTATGTTGTCCTGGAATTCTGGTTAGATTTGAAATTGACTACAGATATGTAAGACAGGGCTGGTAGAAAAGAGAAACACAGAAGACAAGATTGGCATTGTCTTTCAGGCCATTGGTATACAACCTTCAGATGTAGTGAGGTGATGCTGCTGCCTCAAAGTATGTATTTTCCATATGAATAATAGAAATTCGTGATAAAAGAAGAAAACTTAATAAGAATAGTATGGTTTACACTCCCCAAGGATTATATTTTTATTCTATTCCATTTTGTATTTTACCTATACAAATTTCTTTGGGAAAACATTTTTTACAGACCAGAAAATCTTATTTTACATAATACAAAACAAAAAAATTGTTTATTTAAAATTCAGTCACTAATAAATTACATTTATCCAAATACTCTGATGTAATTTAGTGACAATCTATAGTCATAGTAAGATGTAGGTCACAGAATATTTTAGGAAAATAAATGTTCTTTATATGAAATATGCATTGGCATAAAAGTATAATCTCATAAAAAGTTGAAAGAACTAGTTTGTATTCCCCTTAGGACAGAAATTAAATGTACAAAGCTTATTTGAGTCTCACAACTGTCTTAGCCTTTTCTTGTCTTCAAACAAAAAAGCAAGCTGGCTGATTCCATGCTGAGACCTGTATATACTGGTTGTGCCCTCAAAAACTTCTGCTTTTCTTATTGCCATTCAGTTCCCAGGTGGTGGCCCAGGGATACAATGGCTAGGCACCCAAGCTAAAGCTGCCAAGCTCTGCCCCACTGTGTGATATTATTTCTCTTAATGTTGCAGCACATGTAAATTTGTTCATTGTATATTTTCTACATTAAACTTTTATTGTGTGATGAAAGACCACATTTGGCATGTTTACTGTAGTACTTCTCTTGCATGGAACTGTCTCCAGCACTTTGTGTTTTTAACAGGAATACATCAAATACACTTAGGGAAAAGCAAACATAAAATTCCTAGTGTTAGTCCTATGATTCTCATTTATTCGAACATGAAAATTAGTTGAGCATAAAGTAGCAGCACTTATCATGATCAATAAAAATGTAAGTCTTAACTAAAGTGTCATTGAGAAATAAACACTGTCTTAAAAGAGCATTTTTTAAAGAAGATGAGTATATGTCATGGTGTGTTTTTATTCCAGAAAATTTGAAATAGTCATTTGGATTTAAAAGTTGCATAATCTATTCCTCTCCATTTACTGTAGTTCTCCCCTACAGGGGTAATGGCTGGGGTTACTGAGATGAGCAGTCACTATACATGCGTGGGAAAAACAAGATAAATAAATGGCCACAGAGAGGAACAAATGGCCCATAGACAAACTGATAGAGAATCAAATGCTTGGGATCTTCAAATGCATAAGCAAGAGGCTGAGTTGTTGGTGTTGCCACTTGGTTTTACAGCTAAGAGATGATCTACAAGAGTTGTACAGGTTAGATATGATTATCTGGAGAGACAAATGTGAGACATTTACCTTTGAAGATGTTACAGTTCAGATAACTGTAAGACATTGAAGTTCTATTAAATTGTTTATTAGGATAAATTGTACCTGATTGTATAGACATGAGGAAACTGGTCCCAACCTCTGACAAATCATTAGTTTTGAGGAAATTTATTTATACAATTACATATTTTGTGTATATCAAACACATATTCCTTATTGGGTGATTATGAAAATGAGGAGCAATGTACAGTACATAGGACATAATTTAGCTATTTTCCTATGTCATCACAATCAGTCTCACTATCATTACTTTAATTTTCAAATTTGTCTTCCATATTTCATATAATGAACAGCTGAATACATGCTATAATCATGGAACCTAAATAAAACTGTATTTGAAAGACAGCTGAAGTCAGATGAAATTTTACTTGTATTTAATGCAAAAAGAATAGTACAAGCTCAAAGGTTTCTGGTTTTGACAAGAGAGAATAATATTTTTAACTGCTTTACACAAGGGAAGATGAGAATGCAGTTCAGAAAAGAGAAATGTAAGGAGATTGCTTCAAATAAGAGTATTTAATTGATAAGGTGTTCTGGTGCAAAGGCTAGGATTTAAATTGTGATAATGAAGCAAGACTTAGGAAGAATTTAAAGCATTGGGCATTTTAAAGCATATGATATGTGGTAGATGGTATTATTTGCAGGAGTGACTGCACACTGATTGATTTTAGGGTAAGAATATGAGAAGATGGAAGATGCCCAGTGTTTGAGCAGAAATGAGAGGATTTGAGACTGGGTCAGAAGTGAGAGTAAAAATTCATATGTCAGAGTTCTCAGGAAAGTCAAAGTCGGGGTTTGTATATTAACAGATGAAAAGTGTTAAATGGCAGAAGATGTGATTTGGTGGGGCCTCAGTGGTTCAAGTCTAGAATTAAGGTAGGGCATAAAGAGGACTATAATCTGAAATTCACCAGAATTGCTGCTGAAGGAGTCCCATCTGCAGAGATGAACTGCAAGGCACTTAGAAATCATATAAAAGATCCCTGGGAACTAACTATGGTCAGAAAATAGAAAAAAAGAAGGCAGTTATATCAACAGGAATTTTATGAGACATGTGTTATGAGAAAACTGAATTTCAGAGATGATCAGAATCAAAGTGAACATGTTTGAAAAGCTACACCCACGCTCTGGAATGTACCTTTCTGTCTGAATGCCTCTTTCTCTTGACTCTCATCCTTAAATATCTTTAATTAATTATCTTTAATAAAACTCAAATTCTGGTTCAAGAATAAACAGAAGCAGCATCTCAGAGACAGAACAGGACATGAATTGTACAGTAGAATATGAATTTGTGCTATGGGAGATAAAATCTAGTGATGGAGACAGTACCACCACTGAGCCACAGCTCCATCACAAGCGTAACCATAAGGAAGGAGGTGGGCAGAATGCCAGATTTACCAAATTACAGAGAAGAGAGGGAGCACGCCTGCCAAATATCTTGTATCTTGTTTCCTTGAAGTGAATAAGTTAATGCAGCCCAAGAGTTTTGGTGGGTCTCCAAATGGAATACTGACTCCAAGGAGGATTATTTAGAGAATAAGCCAGCAGCAAAATCAGTTAAGGAGCTGAGAGGTAGTCACTGAATGTGGGAAGGTAATGAGAGCAGGTTAACACTGTTTCATAGAGATATATATTTGTGTGTGTGTGTGCATGCATACCCTTCACATATCTGAGATATATGCCTATTGGTTTCTCTGCATGTGCACCTACATATTACTACTCTAGAACCTAACTTAGTAGAAAACATATTCATGCAAATCCATTTGTATTTGGTAAATCATTGCATTCTCAATACTTCACTGGATAAACTTTAGTGTCTTCCAATTTGTGAAACATTGCAATAGCAACCATATGTACTATCCAATATATAGTATCCAGAATAGGATTGATAAACCTATGAAATTTGGAACAATGAGGGCCACTTCCATTCAACTTTACCTGAAGGAAGAAAAATAAGGTTGAATCAGTATTTATTCATTCACAGACTTTAAGTTTTTCAGTAACTCTTAAAAAACATCAGATTTTTATCTTTTCATTATTTAATCATCAATAATGAAAATATGGAACAATAGAATATAACTAAGCTACACAGGAGGCTCAGGTACTGACAATAGGATCAGGTTATTGGGACACTTAGTCCTGTAGAGGTATTTGCAGAGCCTAACCATGAAGGCTTGACCAAGTTGTTATATATGCTTTCACACCTTCATAATGGCTGACAAGTAGACAGAGCTTTCCATTTAGGGGAAGACCACATTATTTCTGTTTCTTTCAGACATGACTGAGAATCAATCCATAGTATGGAGATGGATGATATTCTATACATCATTGTTGTAAATAAATGGTGTTGGGGCCCAAAAAGATGGCTCTGCTTCATCTTGACTCAAGGTCTGAGAGTTCAAAAACTGTTTCTAGTAAGTTATAAAACCTAAAGGTTTAAGGCATGGATGCAGTATGATGTTTGATCTTGACCTTTGGTGTCTTGTCTAAATAATAGATTTTTGTATGAGGTGTGGTTACTCTTGATCCTCATGGCCAGATAATGAGAAATTGAATCCAAGGTATGGTTATGAATCCTTGGAGAATTGAGGAAGAAAGTCTGTTTCACATACATGATACCATGTTCTCCTTTTTGGTTAAGGTATTTAAGAATGGTGAAGAATAAATATGGGGCATTCAGTATTCACTGAATTGCCCTCCTGACTCTATCCTGTATCTCTGTCTTTCTCTTAGCATCTTTATCTGTCCTTTCGCAATCTACACTCCCCTGCTAAGGTACAAACTGTGGTCAAGTTGGTTGTATTTACTGTAGACCCACAAAGATGGACTCCCACAAAGATATAGGGAGATCTTCCTCATTTTGTATGAGACTCGCTATTTGACTTGGATGATGTCCTTCCTAGTGCTCCAGTCTGACAGGCTTCTAAAGAGTCACCAATAGGAACATCAGCCATTCTTGGTCAGATTGCCCAATGAATGTGCACACTGAAACCTCTTTAGATTTCATGTGAACTAACAGAAGAAGTACTATTGGTGACATGGCTGTTTTGGCTTCAGCTATCCTTCATTGCTGAGGACAAGAATGGCAAGAGGGTGAGATCTCCCCTGCCTAGAATGGAAGAGGGTATTGATGGTGTTCCCTGTGGACTCATTACCTCACTGCCTTGGCCTGGCCCTGATTCTTATGGATTGAATTTCATGGATCATGATTTCGAGCCTCAATGCTAAGTATTTGTCTCTGTGTACAAGGAAGAACAAGTGAGCAGCTTTTTACTTTGATTCTAACACTCTGACTTGCAAGCCAGTGAGCTGGAACTCCAGTACAATGCAGATGAGGAAGAGACATACAGTGTAAAGCAGCATCTCTCACAGAAAGCAGATGGTGCTGAGGAAGGCAGGTTACATGATTCCATGCTCCAGGGAGGACACTCAGTGGATCACACTTCTTGGTTCTAAGGAATCCTGTCAACTGGACTGGAGATAGTGGCCAGAACAGCAATGACATCCAAGATGACTCATGTGGTTTGAATTCTACCTCCTGAAGCCTTCTTGAGTTTTAAGGTATTTATTTTAGCCTGATATTGAACTCACTGTGTAGTTCAGGCCAGGCAGTCCCTGAAATGTGATTCTTCTTCCTCAGCTTCCAGGATAATTGGGATCACAGGTGTGTACCGTCAGGCCTGTCAAGGTAACTAACATACTTAACCACACTTGCCCTCTGAACGAATATGTGCTCTGTAGCATCTGCTCTGGGGTGTCTTAGAGTAAACTGAATGACTGATTGGTTTCACTCTTAACAGGCACCTTCTAGAAACCCTACTGAGATCAAGATGTCATACTTAGTCACAGAACCTGATGTGTATGAATCAAAGAAGCTTGAGAACTTCCATGACAAAATCTTCTATACAGCATTGTATTTATTGTTGGTTTTCTCTTACAACAGCAAACAAGAAATAGGGAAAACTCAGGAGGCTCCCAACTTTCAGAGTTTGCCATTTTTATCTAGGTTTTCACTCTTGGCATTTCAAATGAGGTTGGTACCTCTACCTCTTTCCTGAAAGTAATGTATTCTTGCTTTCTCTAGAAACTACCTATGTTCTTCCCACTTCTTTTTGAGGATGAAGTTTTTTCTTACCTCATGGGATGAAGTGATAAGTAATGGACTCACACATAGTCAAAATCTGTATATTTTAAGGAAAGGAAAAGCAGAAATATCAACATGTAATCTAAAAATTAAAATATAAAAAGCAAATTAAAAGACAAAACTTTAATTAAACATCACTAACAGAAAAAGCTATACTGTCACCAGGATGTATTTTTGTTTGCCTCTTGATCACCCTAGTTTTCTGGTGTACAATTTAAATGACCTGGTAAAGAAGAAAAATAGAACACTCTAGGAAAATATTTCAAATATTTAACATTAATCTGCATGTAAAAATTAGTAACTATGAAATCTTACTACTAGAAAGAATAAAGTTTTTGAATATACATTTTTTATGTGATATGCCTGATTTCTCAGAGATCCATACAGCAATCAGTGTGCACAAGGCTTTCTATTAGAGCTCATCCTGATTCCACTTGTCCCACCTCTATTCAATGTCTTATGATATCTACATCATGCATAAATCCATGGAAATTTCATTAGAGGTGATAGAGCCCTACAGAACTAGATTGAAGTGAATGGGTTCTACTAAATTCAAGAACATTTTGAACATTAGCCTTCACTTTGAATTTTAGGTGATCACACATGATGATTAAACAGTACAGATTTGTCTCTACTAAATACACCTGAAAGAGGTTTTTAGACAATGGAAGCTTTACTGATGTGAAGGGTATTTCCTCGTCAGTGTTTCTAACTTAACAAATTACATGTAAAGGACATAAATAAATTTTTATATTATCCATAAACATCATAAAAAATGTTCCATCACATAACACTGACTCAGTCAATAATTCTAGACTTCGCCTTAGGGTTTGAAGTGAAAATTACTCCTGCTACCCATTTTAATTATGCTATAAACTTTGGGAAATAGCTATTGATCTTTAGCATCTGGTGTCAGAAAGTATTTTCTTCTTGTTCTAGACCTAGGAGAATTTGTACAAATGAAGAATTTCAAAGAAATCAAAGTTAGAGTGGGCACAATAAACATGTGGTTGTTGCATTTAAGCAACTGAAATGTGTTCTGGCTTAAAAAATTGTCTGAACATCTTTCTGCAGACTAGACAAATATGTAAGTTAAGAAATATATCACCTTGACAGGCCTGGTGGTACACACCTTTGATCCCAATTACCCTGGAAGCTGAGGCAGGAGAATCATAGTTCAGGAGTTATCTGAGTTAAAAAATGAGTTCAGGGCCAGGCTAAGAAATATAGCGAGACTTTGTCTCAAAACTAAATACTAAACAAGACCTGGTATGTCGTTCAGTGGTTTTTGTTCATACAGCATGTACAAACTCTGGGTTTAGCCCTCAGTTCCATAAAAGCTAAAATAAAACAAAAAGAAATATGCATCTTGCTTTAGACAAAAATATTCTCTAATATTATTCTTTGATGATCTTTATATTTTAATATAGAAATAAGAAGAGCTAAGAAGAAATAGAATTTAAACTACATTTACATACTTCCAAGCCCTTTTTGGTTCTCTTCTTTTTTGCTGTTTGCACCCCCCTCCCAGTTCTCCTTTTTCCTCCATTTAATGTAGTCCAGGTTGGCATCTAATTCACAACCCAAGAGCTGAGATTTGAGGTGTAACCAACCATGCCAGCTCACGATTTAAACATCTCTTAAAAATATATGAAATGCAAAGAACTTTCTGATTGTATTTTAGAAGTGATTATTCTCTATATTTCATCCTCAAATCACTGTATTCTTTCTCTAAGACTAAGAAGACATTCACCTACAATGATAATGGTTATGATTATGAATGACAATAAGCATAACTAGTACTAGCTAAACTTTTATTAAAGATAGAGATTAATATAAACAGTAGTGTATATGGCCAGATTTAACAGTCACATCCACTGTGTGCAAATGATCCATTATTTTCCCTTCCACAGAAGGCTCTTTTAGATAATATAGGAATTAAATGATAGAGTGTGTTCTAACACACATCCATTGTTCAAACATTAATATTTTTCATAATTAAGTTTAGAATCCTTCAGCTGACATTTTCAGAAAATGGAAACTCAAGTTTAGAACGTTTTATTAAAGTAGGTTCATATGTAAATCTAATGGTACCAAAAGAATTTACTATTGGGTAAGTCAGCATTCCATCCTTTGACAGAATACCTGTAATAATCAATTTACATTGGTTTATTACAGTTGGAGATGTTGACATTCTCAGGCCACGGTTGATTAGCATCATTGTCTTTAGATCTGTGATAAAGTAGCTCATCCAGGTGGGAATGACTGTGGGAACAAGTTATCACCTGGTGATAACCAGGAAATTATGAGACAGAGAAGAGAACCAAGTGTACATTTTCCTTCAGGGCTTGTGGTTGGGACAGAAGTTTTCTGTATAGCTGAGGCTGACTTCGAACTTGCAATCCTGCTTATGCCTTGTGGGTGTTGGTAATGCAAGTGTGCTGCATACCCAGGCTCCCACTATGTTTGAGTTTGAAGGTTATCATTCAGAATCTGCTGGAACGTTTCCACACATCACTGATGTATTCTACATAAAGATATGTCCCAGGCAATTTTTACACATTACAATATATACCCAACATTTTTATACTTAAACTTAATTTTTGTTTCAGTCTTCACTATCTACCTGTTAGTAAAGATTGTCTCCCAAATATATTATAGGTTTCTCCATTGGTGTGTGTGTGTGTGTGTGTGTGTGTGTGTGATATTTCATAAAACAGTGGGCCTTTGCCACCTTTGTTATTTGAACAAGGAGTAGTCATGGGACTTAGGCATTATATTAGAATATATACTTTTTCCCATTGCTGTTATTTATTTTGTTTATTTAAATTAGAAACAAGCTTGTTTTACATGTCAATCCCAGTTCCCTCTCCCTCCCCTGCTACTCACTGATGCCCTATTTCATTCCCTTTCTGCTCTCCAGGGAGGGTGAGACCTTCCATGGGGTATCTTCAAAGTCTGTCATATCATTTGGAGCAGGGCATGGACCCTCCCCAGTGTGTCTAGGCTGAGAGAGTATCCTTCTGTGTGGAATGTAGGATAGTCTACTGTATTTTAGATTCTAGTACTAGGAATTTATGTGACCACTCTAACTTTCAGCGTTGTATTTATCCAAGGTGTCCTGTTTGGGAAGAGGAAAATTTAAGTCGATTATGTGAAATCTGCTTCATCTTCTGATCAAATAAATTAAAATAGTATTTAGGATAAGACTTCCCTTGTACAATGGTGTATTGACATGATCAGAATATCTGGAGAATGCGAAGTATCAACTTATCATACTTTGCAAGTTAACATTACACAGAGTGATGACTGCTTTTTGGAACTGGCGTAAGTCATGCTTCCAGCCACTGCTAGCTGTGGACTTGTAAGGGCAGCTACATTTTAGACATATTAGATGATTGCATATGATTTTCATCTCATCTCTACACATATGTAGTCAAGAACATAAGCACATTTCATAGCTGTTAACCACATTTTATAAGAGTTGGGTTTTCCCCATAGAAACAGATGACCTGAACAAGGGGGAGCTCATGGACCCCAGACTGATAGCTGGGAAACCACCATAGGACTGATCCAGACCCCCTGAACAGGATGTCAGTTTGGAGGCCTAGGCAGTCTATGGGGCCTCTGGTAGTGTATCAGTTTTTATCCCTAGGATACGAACAGATTTTGGGAGCCCACTCCACATAAAGGGGTACTCTTTCAGCCTAGAAACACATGGGGAGGGCATAGGCCCTGCTCTACATGATGTAACAGACTTTGAAGATCCCTATGGAAGGTCTCACCCTCCCTGGAAAGCAGAAAGGTGATGGGATAGGGGGTCAGTGTGGAGCAGGGGAGGATGGGAGGAAGAGGGAACTGGGATTGACTTGTGAAACAAGATGGTTTCTAGTTTAGATTAAAAAAAAGAAAGAAAAGAGTTTTGTTTGTCTATTTTTGTGGAATGCATTAGGCTTTCATAATGATTTTGCGCCTATGTGAGAAGTAAATATCAATACCTCTCCATTCCTCTCTCCCCTACTGACACTTAAAGTGCCCAGTTAAAATACTTGCATAATGGACAAGAAGGCAGAATGGGGTTTCCTGGCCCTCTTGCCTGTCCCATTTACAGGTTGAATTTTAACAGGTGTAGAGCAAAACAACTAAGAATGTTCAGGGTGACAAATTACATGCGATATCACTGCAGGCATTTTTTTTGGGGAGTAGCATGTTATGGCAAGAATTGGCCTCAAGGGATTCTATTGAGTTTCTGGGTGTAAAGACAACCTACACTTGTGTAAAAACATCATGAAGGTGAACACATACATTAGAAAAATAACCTTGACAGGCAGTGGACATAAACTTGGGACTTTGCAAAAGTTTTTTACACTCTTAATATTTTACAAGTGTCCTATTTCTATCCGTGGATGCAAGGAGCACCTGTCTTGTATGATGTGATCTTTTCTGACAAGTGGGCATCTTATTCAACTGCCAGGAGGACAGTAATGGCTGGCTTGTAGAAATTCACAATTGAAAAACAATCCAACACCATTCAATTCATTTTATGAACAATTTTAGTCGTTAGTGTCACCCTGCTTTCTGTAGAATGTCTAACCTAAAATATAACAAAATAAGTTCAATATAGATACAATGCATTTGTCTCACATTTTAGGATTTCTCAATCATCGAATTAAAAGAAGGAAATTATAGATGGTACATAAAATATTTTCTTGATATATATACATTCTAGCATTTGAATAAACACACAGAGAATATGTGCTTCCAGATACCATTCATGGACTACCAGTGGATTGATTCAAAATGAAGATATATGTATATGTATATATATGTATATATATATATAATAAGAGACAAGGTATATGGAATTCATTGTATTTTCAGAGTAACTTATAATACCATTATCATTAAGATGATATCAAATTTGTATAATTCACTGGGCACTCATATATCTGTTAATGCATATTAATAGATTTTCCTGAGACACCAATGTATTATTTTTATTAAAATTGCTGTCTTTCCATTTCTAATAATTAGTATAAATATTTTAATAAGAAAGACTTTTGAACATTTTTGATCAACATCAAAAACAATATCAGATCAAAGTAATATCTGGCCAGTGGGTAGTTAATTTTTACTTCCCCATTTTTTCACTTATATAGACCATTAAACTGGAAGTTAAAGAGATATTGGTATGCCTCATACAGAGAAAAATATTCCTAGGAAAATTAAAAAATTAAATTTTGGGAAGTTAGCTCAGTTAGGGAAGTACATGCAGTGTAATCAGGGGGGCATGCACTTTTTGAAAATCCTAAGAATTGCAGTGCATGTTGTAATCCCAGGGCCCGGAAGGAGAAGACAGAAGAACTCCTGTAGCTTAATAACTAGTAAGTTCGCCTATACTGTGAGTTCTAGGCCAATGAGAGACACTGTCTCAGTAAGCAGAGTGGGCGTGGCCTAAGGAATGACCCTGGAGATTGACTTCTGGCCTCACATGTGTGCACACACAGGTGCCCACGCACCATTCTACACACATGAATTTACACATACACAAAGGTACACACTCAGTCCCAAATAATATTAAGCTGCTTATATACATATTTAAAATAAATTATAGAGATAATTAAGCTAAAATTGAATAATAGAGAAATATTGGGTTTCTTGAAAGAAAGAAAAATGTATACATTGAGAATTGTATGAAAATTTAATGCATAGTAAAATTAAATTTAATCATGAATAATGTAAAGCACAAAGATATTTTATGTAATTTCCACAAAAGTACTAAATAATATTTTGTTTCTCTTTCTATGTATTAGGATAGGATTTATTCTCTCATTCTTTGGCTTCATTAAAACAAAATAAAACAATAAGACAGTAACAACCATTGAAGTTGAAGGTTTTAATTTGGTTTTAACTCTTCCTTCTGTTTCCTGCATTTCATTTATTTCCTGACTAACCACTCTGCACCCCACTTTGCTGTTCTTTATCATAAGACATTGCCATAAAATAGTGTGTTAAATTTCTTCCTGTTAAGCTAACTAAAATGCATACACAATGAACACAATGATGGGATTTATAGTACAATGGGAAGGAAATTGTGTTGTGATCTCCCTTGTACTGTCTTCCTTAAATACTGATATATTGATACAGTCCTTAAGATTTTCGGGTAGCAGAGGTTTTAGTCTTTGACTCCTATGTGTCTCTCTCTATTCACTGGGACTTGCCTGGAATGCCACAGACTAAGTATCATTTCTACTCCGTATTTTAAGTGCATTGTTTCCTTTAACGAGCGATAAGTTTTAGGGTCTTAGTGTTTAAACAGATGTGATGCAAAAAGAGGATGAGCCATTTAAGGAGAATCCTGTGAAGTGTGTTGAGAACTACAGCTGGAAGCTACAAATGGGAATTTTAGCTGAGTGTCAACTATTGCATAATTTAGGAACAGCATAGTTTGTGCTTATAAGAAAAAAAGAAGTTTGCTCTTAAAATGAATTCCTTGCAATCAAATATGGTACGGCATAGTTGTAACTACCAATCATTAGATATAACAGGGTTCACATGTATTTAGCTGTAATGTCATTTTTTTCTCACATCTGAAACTAGTGCCCAAGTTTTAAATAATAGCTTCATGTGTAAACATATGTCATGGCATGAATTTAAAAATTCGTAATGACACACTGGACCCATCAAAATTTATGTAATGTCTAATTTCAAAATGCTGTTATAATTAAGTCATAATATATGACAATCTAAAGTATCTTCAAAAATAAACCTATATAAAGTACTTCAAAGAAAAGCTGTGGTTATATAATTAAATACCATAAACTACCACATAGAAAATTACTCATTGGAAAATTGAAACTCAGATGAAAGGATTGTATTATTAATGCAGTTTTCTTAATACAAATCATTTTTCTACTTGTTAATTCTCATAATCTGGATCTGAATCATTCTTTGAAAACATCTGTGTCCTATTTAAACACATGTGCTAACATTTCCTAAGTTTGAGCATGTTCCTCTGGAAAATCCCAAGTATTGCAAACCCTACATTCTCTAAGGTTTGGGCTTTCTTCTTTTTTTTTTTTTCTCCAAATACTTTCCCTTTGATGGCTACTTTTTATTTCTCTTGTTAATGTGACTTTCAGATTAAGTGTAGTAAATCTGCTTTATTAAAGAACACCTTGTCTGTAGACACTTAATTGCAAAGATAAGGGAACTCCATTTTGTTCCAACTTAATCCTGCCGAAGGCAGGCTTCCGAGGTAATCCCCCTTTCCATAGTTCCATGAAAGTTGTCCTCCTGTCTAAAATCTGAAAACCAATTTCCTGTTTTCAGTGACCTTGCCTTTTAACACATATATACACTTAAAGAAGTATTAGGCTATAACATGCTAAATGTTTCTTTCATAATTCTGAAATGCAAATTATTTTCTTATTCATACAGCTTTCTAAGTTTCATTTAATTCCATTGTTATAAATCTAGTATTATACTTTGTTTGAATAATCTCTTTAAAAGAATCATAAAATTTATATTTATAATTTTCTGGAGGTACCCCCACACTCAAAACAAAAACAAAAACAAGCAGTCATGTTTGTCTTACTCCTATCGGTAATAAAATTCCTTTAAATTATTGTCTTTGTTTAGTTCTTCTATTTCATCCTAAGTCCTTTCTCCTCAGGATTTGCTCTAGTCATTCACCAATATTGCTCTTCTCAGGGATAATAGTTCCCTTCATGTACCTACATCTGTTAGCAGATTTTCAGTACTGATCCATTAGCTACAGTTGGGAATGTTGACCAAGCCTTCTTCTGCCCCTCCCCCCTGCCTACCCCAACCTTGGCTTAATGTTCTGGAATTCCTCCTTCTTTTGCCTACACATTGCTGCTCTGTCCTTTTCAGAGGCTTTTGTTACTTCAGCTACTTATGCTTAGTTTCTAAGTGTTACAGTGTCTCAGGGTCTAACAGTCAAAAATTGCCTTACTTATGTACCAATTGAATTGTCTGGAGTTGTATTTTAAACAAACAGATGTTTCCCCCAAGATTTTTATATAGCCAATGAGGAAATGCTCAGCTCCAGATGCATCCATATTTTGACTGCTTCTCACCACTTCCACTAAGGTCACCTCTTGCTTGCATGGGTCTTCTAGCTGACTACTCTATTCCTGTTCTTTCCTTTCTGGCTTATATTCAGTGCATGCAGTAGACATTCTAGAATATCCTGACATAATACAATTCTTTTTCACCTATCTTTTCTACTAGTTCTTCCTCTACCTACATTATTCTTTCCACAGGTATATATCCACTTGGGAGAGCAGCTTCACTTTCTAAAAATATCATGCTTGAAGGTCAGGTTTCTTTGTTAGGCATATTAATTTTTATTATTCTTGTAACAAACAACAAATTTGACCTAATTCAAATAACAGATATTTGTTTTTTCTCAATTCTGTAGCTCCAAATTCTGAAATCACAAGTTTGGTATGGTTGGGTTCTTATGAAAGTTGTGAGTGACAATGTATTGTATATCTTTGTTAGTCCCATAGCTTCTGGTAATCTCTGATACACCTCGGCTTGTAGCCTTCGATCTTGGTCCTTGTCCTTGCATAACCTTTTCATCGTCATAGCAGAATCTCATCTCTTTTTTTGTCACATCACTTGTATCCTGAGATGTAAATAACTGAATTATTTAATGATGAACATTTATCTTGCTTGAAGTGTTTTAGTCATGAGACTCAAATCCCTCTTTTTTAAATGACTTTTTGGAAGAATTCAGCAAAGAATAATTTTGCACTGTATTTAAAGTGACATGGATCATGTGACAGTCTAATAGAAACCATATCATTCTACATTTATTCAAATAAAATAATCAAATAGTCAAGCCTCAATGTATGACCCTCCCAGTCTCATAATACAGAGAGTGTTCCATTTTGTCTATGTGGGGTCTCCTTAATAAAAACAAATCCCGGAAAATACTATGAAGATCTCTATAGACGTGATGTGTTGACTGACATGGAAACTACATATTTTTTCAAACACTATGTCCTTCCAAAATTATTAAGAAAATAATAGGATGTCTTATATGTCAAAGATGTCTTATATGTCACGATCAAAGATCCTTGATCGTGAGAAAAAGCAAAGGAGAATGACAATGGCTACTTTATTAATGCTTTCTGGTGAATAACCACACTCTTCTTCCTGCGGATTGTAAAATTTAACACCCATTTGAAAGCTGCATTTGTTTCTTACATATATTGGATGGACTTTTTTAGAATGTTTCTACATAATGTTGATAACAGTCAAAATGGAGATTTACCATGTTATTCCAAATAAGAGCCTCAATTGCTCTCCAGCTGAACTTGCCTTGTATATTGGCATTTCATTGCTTCTGGTCAAATTGTCCAAGCATCTTTCTGTCACATGTGTGCCAACAATTAAACCACCATCTATGCAAACAACAGACAAACAGAGAGATATTTGAGCAATTCCTCTACTTCCTTTACACCTATGCTCCTTATTTATCTTGGTTCTGATGTTGCAGCACACATTAGTAGTTCCTGTTTCCTGACAATTTGCCTGAGTTCTTCACAGCCTGATTTCCACCTTTACTGTTATTTTTGATGATTGTCTAGGAAATGCCACTGATTTGAATTCTATGAAACAAAGAAGAGCATATGATTAATGAAATGTGATTTTGAAAATCTGTGTGAATCTTGTGATCTTTGTCATTATTTTTTAGCTAAATACTAAGAGATATCTTTCTCCATTCTTCTCTCTCTCTGTCTGTCTGTCTCTCTGTCTCTCTCTCTGTCTCTCTCTCTCTCTATCTCTCTATCTGTGTGTGTGTGTGTGTGTGTGTGTGCTTGCGTGCATGCCTACATAAATTTGCTTGCAAGTCTGCATGCTTTCCTGTATGCACATGTAGGTAGAGGCCAGAGGTAGAAGTCAACTCATTTCAAAAGAACGTGGTGATTTCTATATTCATTCTTCTAGCTGTTTTCTGGACATCATTTGTTGTATGTATGAATACGGTGATGAAAAATATAAATTTCCCTCTGGGGTTTGCAAGTTAATGCAATGTACTGGGAATATGACAGACAATTAGTAACTAACATTACATATTCGTATTAATCAGTTTTATAAAGCAAATCATAATATTGTGATAATCTCATGAGGATCATCCTGTGAGGGTCATGAGACAGAGACTGCGTGTGTTTTTCAGAGAAAAATCGTTATGATGAAATATTTGACCTGAGCTCTACCTAATGGAAAGAAGTCGGTAAATCTCATAGTGGAAAGTTTTGTTTTAAGAGGAAATCCCATGAGTTGAGGCCCTAGAACATTATGTAGTTAGAAAGTCTGACATGTGGCGAACAGGAACAGTACAGGAGGAAGCAGTGGGCAAGTGATAAAGGTCTTTATAGTCTCAGAAGTTTGGACTAGACACTAAGAACAGAAGGAGACTTTAGCAGTGTGAAGTGAGCGAACAATGAGATCCTACTTGATGGCTAACTGACTATTACATAGAGCTGGAAAACAAAACCAAAGAAAGGAACCCCATGCTAAGCTGCCATGTTTGTATTTTGAAATATTGCAAAATGGAAAGTCCAATGTTCTGTTTTCATCCGTGTTGTCAGTGGGAGTCATGACAAACACTACGTCTGTCACTGGGAAGATTTCTGCAGATGCAACTTATTCCCTCTAAATGTAGCACAGGTCAGAATGCTTTCAAAAGACTACAGGCTTGTAAAAAATTGAGTGACCAGTCTGTAAATAAAATTAAATGCAATCATATGAGAAAATGTGGAAATAAATGATGACGTTTGCAATAATTCTTCATATACCTTCCTCCTTATTTTCAGTGTTCAGCATGAGCCAAGTGCTCTGTGGTACAATCTGGTGGTGAATTGGACATTGAATTATTTTTAAAATGATGTTTGTCCTTCTCTGAGAAGGTATTTTTCTACATATCAAGTCTAACACCACAATGAATCAAAAAAGTTTGTTTTGGGTGGCATTTAAAGAACAGGGCTGTTATTTTTTTGAGTGGGGCAGAGAAAAATATTAAAAACTTGTTTTTGGACTGACAGCATCAGCAGGTAAAACTACAATATAGTTCACAAATTTATTCACAGGGTGTGAGAAAGCCATAGCTGCTGTGTTCTCTGTAACAATGACCACATCACAGTATAAACAGCTGACCAGGGGAACCAGTGGATTCTTTATCACTACGTTCACTTCCAGTCCCAGAGGGACAGGCAGGCCTTGGCCAAAAAACAACAAAAACATTTTGGATTCTAATATCAGGTGCAAGAACAAAGAGAGAAAACTTTGCTTGACAGGCTCCATTCTTATCTTGGCAATAGCATTTCACAAGACAGGAAGAATTTTCTACCTGGGAGCTCAAGAAATAAGACATTCCTTCCTCACAGAGCCATCAGAACACTACTGCAACAGCTGCTCAAAATTATTACATGTACAAAGATGGAATTAAAAACCAAACCAAACCAAAGCATAGACCCACTAACGAAGACATCGTGAACATCCAGCCATTCTCACCCACACAGCATCTCTTAGGTTTAAGGCCTGGGAATACTTTGGATGGCAAAATATAGCAAAATATAAACTCTTTTGTTTTTGACTGCAAAAATAAAGATAAACGAGGTAGATAAATTGAAGCCCACATATCCAAGAATTGCCTGTCTCAGCTTTATACCCTTCTCCATGGCACAGGGTGGGTGTTATGAAAATCTTCAGACCTTGAGATAAAGAATTGGAAATACCAACAGAAAGACAGCACATGGAGCTGCAGCATTGTTCTTGTGGGATTCAGTTGCGTGATCTGTTCTAAGTGACAGCCCAGACTCATTGTGCCACCTGTCCTCCATTCATTTGCCTCCTTTATTTTATAACAAAATTTGATGGCCTTCATTTTTGTCTTTGTGTATTTTGCCCTTTCCTGTAATTTTTCCCTTACTTCAATATTAAAAACCATGGAAAGTTTAAATGAATTTTATCTGTGATTTTTTATTCACGCTTATAATTACTGTTATTTTCTTCAGTAATTTCCTTTCTTTAGTATTTTCTCCATATAAAATTTCTGATGTTCTTTTCCCTTACTTGTAGCAATATCAGTTTCACTTCTGTAGTCTTAGTTGTTGATACATTCCATTTGATTGGATTATGTTCATATTTACCTCCATTATTTAAAGACATGTGTTTTTACCTGCTTAGGATCTTGTAAATGCACGCACATGACAGAAGAAATGATGGCTCTTATAGGAAGGTGCTAGTTCCACAAATGGGGCAGGAAACAGTTGTTCTAATTAACTTCCAAGTTCTTTAAGTGATAACTTTGGGGGAAGTACTTTGACATGTACTGTTGGATGAACAAAATGTTCTGTCTATATAGAGAAGATTGCAGATATGACTCTTACCTTCTCTGTGTTATATGAGGACACAAAGAGCTAGGAACCTTTCAGTCTTAGCAAAAAAAAAAAAAGAAGAAGAAATTCCTCACTTGAATCCAACAGTGCTGCCTTTTGTCTCATCCGTAACTTAAGATAGTGGGTAGCAACCAATTTTTAATTATTATAAGCCACCAAGACTTTAACTTAAGGTAGAGGGGATCAAACCAACTTTTGTTGATTGTAAGCAATCTATTCTATGACTCAGTGATGGTAGCACTAACTGTGGTGTTTGATGATTCTCCTGTTCCAGTTATGATTCTTCATGTATCTGCCATGTGATTAAGATTTGCATAGGAATTCTTCCATTTTATATGCTATTGTTGTGTTAGCATTTATTTCAGGAAGTTTTTAATTCAATATAATTGAGCTTCTGTTCACTGATACTTGATTATTTAATCATTTCACTGGATTTAGCATCATGACATGGAATCATATGAATCACATTGATGTTTTACTATCTAATTGAAAACTACAACGAGAAAATGATAGTTAAAAAAACCAACAACAACAGACAAAAAAATGCTATGAATTTGAAACAGAGCAACGAATGGGGTACATCGAAGAATTTATCAGGAGAAAAAGGAAGGAGAACTAATATAATGATACTATAATCTCAAAAGCATTTTTAAAAGAGCATAATAATAAAATAGGAACAACTTGTTCGTTATTAATTACAGAAATCTGTGATATGTCATAGTTAGAATTTGTATTGTTATAAGCAAAAGCAACTTGGAGAGGAAATGATTTACTTTGGCTTACATGTCCACATTATAATACATCAGCTAAGGAAATCAGATAGGAACTCAAGGCAAGACTTTGGGGTCAAAAACTGGTGCAAAACTCAATGAAGAACATTGCCTGTTAGCATGCTCCTCCTGGCTTGCTTATCCTGCTTTTATATAGTATCCAGGGACACCTCCTCAGAGCTGATATTACTGACAGTGATCTGGGCTATCCCACATCAATCACCACCAGCCAAGAAAATGGCCCACAGACTTGTCCACAGGACAATCTGGTGGGACATTTCCTCAGCTGAAGTTTACTCTTCAAAATGTCTCTAGCTTGTGTCAAATTGACATAAAACTGTTCAGACACAAGTTTATTGGCAAGTTCAGTGATGCTCAGTTCAAATGCAGACTTTCTGCCCTTGAAGTCTCTAACACTTTGAGCTCACAACTTTCAAAGTTGCTTCTCACCTATTTTTATTGTAGCCAGTGCTTCCATTTCATACACAAGGCATGATGGACTTGCTTCTTTTATAATGTAATCTAAAAAGGATCTTACTTCCAAGGAGCTGGATGTGCTGACCATGATCACTTGGAGAATTTATTTCATAGCGCTTTCCGATCCTGTTCTCTGAGTATTTTTGAACTTATGTTCTATTGTCTAACAGTAACCAACATAAGTATATAATTATATGCTTTGCTTTGCTGGTAACAAATTTCAAGATGCTCTATTATTATGGTGCTGTTTCAGTTATATTCACTGTATCAACATAGACATGTAAATTAAACTGAATTATTTGTTTAGTGTAAAGTGAACCACAAGTTATTATAGTGTTGTCAGCTAGAATATGTTGCGTGACATTAAAACCATTGGATTCTTTCTGTTCAGACTTGATTTCAAAACCCTTACAATTTTTCCTTATGGTTTATTAGGCATTATACCACACTAGGTATATTCTTTAGCATCATGTGACGCCCCTATAATTTGCACAGTAGTTGGTTACATAGTTGATAACTCCTGTTAGGTTTCAAACCACATTCCTCTTTGAATAAAAGCTGCTATTATTCCAACATAAACTTAATGAAATTTATGTTTTTATTACTAAGGTAGCTTTTGCTACATTGGATTTTCATAGATAACCCAAATATAGTTTAAAGTGTGTTAGTATATTAGGTGAGAAGTTGTTATACTCATGTTATTTTATAAACTCTATCCACTACCTTGCTCCTCCTCCTCCCTCTTCTTCTTCTTCTTCTTCTTCTTCTTCTTCTTCTTCTTCTTCTTCTTCTTCTTCTTCTTCTTCTTCTTCTTCTTCTTCCTCTTCTTCTTCTTTTTCTGTAAATAAAATAAAACTGTTTCAACTTGGTATGTCAGTATGCCAGACTTTGTTAACTCCCCAAGGGAGGCCTTATCCACTCTGAGGAATGGATGGGGGATGGGAAAGGGGAGAGGTGGGGGGATGGGAGAAGGGGAGGGAGGAAGAACTAGAGTTGGCATGTAAAACAAAAATAAATTAAATAAGAAATAAAAATTGCTTCATATTTGACTTTAAAAAAAGATAAAGAAAGTGTGATTGATACCTATCTTCCTTTAGCAATGATGTTCTACCACCTGTTTTCAGTTTCCTGCTTCCTCTCCAAATGGCCATCACTTCATCAGTGCTGTGATTGCCCTGCCACAATGTTGTCCCCTGTGCACTCTTGTGTGCTTCTCAGTCTTGACTTACTGTTTCTTGTGAATGAAAAGTGTCAATCTTAAATAACATCCAACACTGAGAGTTAAATGACTCAGAATATCACATCTTACACTAGGGAACATAGCATTAATAATTGACATGATAGCCTGACTTGACTTATTTCTGTGGAAGAATGTTCCCAAGAAGTCAATTAATTCTTTCAATTGTTTTCTGTTTTTCTTCCTTCTTGATATCTATCTGTAGCTACAATGAACATTGGTGTGTTTTATGAGAGTTATATGGTAACAAGAATGGTTAAAAAGACTTTATTTTCTCAATTAAAAACATAATTATTAAAGCAGGTCTCCCTGGAGACTGGGAATGCATATGTCAGTCTAAATTTATTCTTAATGCTTTTGAAGAGAAGTAAATATACATGGAGATTTCTGTAGCATGAATTCTGCCATGGGTTGTGTTGCAGCCTATAACTGTTATGAAAATGAAATATTGTGGGTAGTATGTTTGCTGGCTAAACAGAATTTATAGAAAGAAAGACAACTAACTTACCTTTTCTACACTTGAAATTAGGAAGTATTCCAAAGTATGTAGAGCTGAGCAAATTTGAAATGGACACTCTTTAACCTTTATTTAATGAGAGGTTGTAACTAATAAGATGTTTTTTCCATAAAATAAATTATATCTGGGGAATAGCCAAATGAAGATAACACTGGCATTTTAGAAGAGGGCACAACATAGTGACAAAATCATGTAAGTAATATTAGCACGAAATGTGCTATATAAAAGGAACACTTTGATCAGAAAACACAAAAAAGTAAGTGTTGATAATGATCCTGGAGCACAAAAGATGGGAATTTGCTCATAGAAAATAAAGGAAAAAAGCATTTAAGAATGAGTATGTGTGGCATGATTGGTGGCTGAGTAATTAAGAGCACTTGTCACCCACACTGATGGTGATTCCCAGCACCCACATAGGACAGCTCACAACAGATTATGCCTCGAGCTCCAGGAAATAAACACAATCTTCTGGCCTTTGAAGGAACTTACACCCATCTGTGCTCACAAACTCACTGATACACATGAATAAAACTTAAATAAATCTTTTACAAAGTGAAGATGTGTTGAGAGTAAAGGCAGAGAAATTTGGAAGGAAGGAATAGTAAGTAGATTGCCCTTTGGGGAATGAAGCTAATTGGCCCCGGATTTACTAGCCAGGGAATTGCTAAAGCATGGTTGGAAATGTTACATATCACCAGGCCATTGTGAGAATGTACACAGTCTTGAGGCTTGTTTATGTGCTTCTGAGCTGGCTGTGTGTGGTTATACATTTACTAGCTCCATCTTTATCTTGTTTCTGTGAATTATTAAGCCAACCTGAGATAAGAGATTCCTTTACAGGTTGACCTCTTCCCTCTTTGAAATGTACCACTGTGTACTTTTGCCAGAGAACTGTTCTTGAACTCAGCCATTTCTCAGCTTCACGTGGTGGAAGGTGTTAACTGACTGCTGCAAGTTTTCCTTTGATCTTGGTACATGCACAGTGACATGTGCTGTGCCCTACAAAATAAGAAAAGAAACAAACAAACAAGTAAATAATGTCAGTGGTGTTTTAGGATCATTACTTAGTTGATACTATGTCACTGAAATGGAGAATTACAAATAAGAAAATGACTTATTACATTACCATAACAAAATGCCCCTTTAAACTATTTTCACTGGAGAAAATAGTACTACCTAGAAACCAGAGATGTTATGTATGCATGTTAATACCATCAATGATTCTATGCAGAAGTCCAAGGTGAGTTTCAAAATAAATAAATCTCATTAAGTAATGGCTGAGTGCTATGTGTTCCACTAGTTGGGAAAACTTATATTAACTTTCCTAGTATTACAATGGCAAAATAATTTTGTTGTATCAAAATGAAAACCAAAGCCACAGTTAATGTTGAAGCTATAAAGATATTCCAAACAAAGGAAAAGATGCAAATTGGGATGCTAGTTATTACTATTAATAATAAAAATATTGTAAAGTTTTGTAGGAAGCAGGATATAAAACAATCACATGTGCTGGAACAAAAGAGTCAAATGTATGATTATTTTCCACCAAACATATTTTCCCTACAAAACACAAGATCATGAAAGGAAACCTCAAGAAAAAAAAGAGAGAAGAACATTATAAGTCATTTACACATTTTTGAAATACATATATTGTAAAAATGTTCCTTTCAAAACACAACAGAAGAGTTAATAATTGAGAAATAAACCCAGAAAGCTACAAGTAAATCTTTTTAATGTAATTATAAACTCATATTATATATTTCAATTTACTCAGGAGGTGCTGGTCAGTCCTAGAACCATATACACACAAACAACAAAAAGAGGACTCAGTAGAAGTACTTGTTTACAAACGAATTAAGAAGGGAACAGATTTCCAAATGGCTTTCCAATTAACATAAAAAACAGTAATAAATATTGTATGCTAAGATTGACCACTATTTCCACACAGGAGGTAGGTCCTAATTTAAAAATAACATTTTTATTAATAGCATTATTATTTATAAATCAGGGAATTATTTGTAATGTAATATAAAGGTTAGATTTCACATATTCTTACACCTTTAATCCAAGCACCTGGGAGGCAGACACAGGCATGAGTTAGAAGCCAGTCTGATCTACACAACTAGTTCTAGGATAGCCAGGACTATACAGAGAAATCTTGTCTTGAAAAACCTCAAAATAAATAAATGAATAAATAAATATATAAATAAGTTTTCCTTAGGTTGCATATAGTAAGGAAATATTTATTTTTTCAATATATCCTTTTTATGTATTCTGATTTATTTTAGCCATGATCATGCCTTATTATGAAAAATCATCGAAAGTTAAAATAAATGAACTTTAGATTTATAAAGGGTAAGTATAGCTGAAGAAGTAGCTTTTACACTTACCTATTGGTGTGTGTGTGTGTGTGTGTGTGTGTGTGTGTGTGTATGTACACATATGCTACAATTAGCATGTGGATGTCAGAGGTTGCAATTTGTAGGAATTGGTTTTCTTCTTCAACAGTGTGGTTTCTGAGGGCTGTCTAAATTCATCAGGCTTAGAACCCAAGGATACTATCTGCTGAGCCATTTTGACAGCCCATAAGTACCTTTTAAATTCAAAAGTCATATAAGAAATCATAAGCAAAGATATTCTGACTCAAATAAATTTTGAATTCTGAGGTTTATAATTAAGAATAAAAAATTTGATGAGTGGGATTAAAAGCTTAATATACAATAGAAGTCAGTATTTGTCAAATAATTAGGTATGAAACACTGACATTAAAACCACTAAATATACAACATTTCTCAAAGCAACCTAGTTTCCAGCCGGAAGCCATACCAGAGAAGAAATGGGAGGCTCCTGTTTTACAGAGTACCCACAAAAGAAGTTTGCCCAAATGTTGTTTGGAAGGAAAGGGGGAAACTTAATCTATGACAAAAATTAAGTTCTGTCCAAAGGAATGTAGGCACAAGGACAGGACTGATATTCAAATGGCTAGCATAGCACAAACATCTGGAAACTTCTCTGGTCTTCATAAGAAGATTATCAATAGTATGTGCCCAAAGGTCTACAAGGTGTTATAACATTTACACTTGTGTCAGATACTCAATTGCATCGTTGTTCCGGTCAACATGGTTTCAACTAGCATGCTGAGGAATGTGAAACTGTATTCTGCATGGGGCAATCTGTTCAGTTAATAATCAGTGAGTACTTGGGAAATTGAGGGAGGGAGAGAGAGAGAGAGAGAGAGAGAGAGAGAGAGAGAGAGAGAACCAGAGAGAGAGAACCAGAGAGAGAGAACCAGAGAGAGAGAACCAGAGAGAGAGAGAGAACCATTAGGAGTAGAGGAGCACTAGTATATCACCACACAGACAGCTGTCAAGTTAATACAAATCGTGGCAGCAAGGAAGTGTCACTTTTCATGCTTTAAAGAGATAATAAACTCAAATGATAGCAAGGAAAGAAAAATGGTCCTGTAAAATGTAGCCAGGACAATCCTTTACTAGCATTTTCCAATTACTATTGACATTACAATCTTGGGCTTTTTCACTCAGTGTTCTATTTCTTTGAATTTTATTTCATGTTCCTAAAGTTTTGTGAAATGAATATGTCTTCATTATTCTGTTATATATGAGACTGAAAAAATGATGTAATTAATAGTTAAATCAGAAACCATTCACATTTTACTAATTGAACATAATTTTCTTATTAAAATGACAGGTAAGTTTCTGGAGAGGTATCTTGGAGGTAAAAACAATTGCTGCTCTTGCCAAGGGTCAGGGTTCAGCTACCATCACCCTCCTGGCACCACACAATCTTCCATGACTCCAGTCAAGGTCTCTAGTACTCTCCTCTTGTACACATTCAGGCAAAACACTTCTACAAATAAATTAAAGATAAATAAGTCTTCAAAGTAAGACTTAAAGATAAAATGGCTAATATACATATATATATAATTTTTTTGATTTTTCGAGACAGGGTTTCTCTGTATTGTTTTTGGAGCCTGTCCTGGATCTCACTCAGTAGATCAGGCTTGGTCTGGAACTCACAGAGATCCACCTGCCTCTGTCTCCCGAGTGCTGAGATTAAGGGCGTGCGCCACCACCACCTGGCTATATATATATATATATATATTCTTTTGCCCATGAATATGCACATAAGCATGCATCTGTATGATTGTGTTAAATGAAAACTTAAAGATTCAAGCAGGATATCTATTTTCCTATACTCGAAATGTTTGAAACATTCATGGGGAAAAATCCTAGTGGCATAAATTAAAAAGTATGCCACTATGTATTCAAAAATACAATTTAGGAAGAATTTATTATTTTTATTCTTCCAAAATACCATATTATTTTCAAACTTTTAGATGAAATTAATAGGAAATAATGTATTATAGTACTGTAGCCAGGTGTTTAGTTATTAATTCTTGAGCACCACATGAATAAATGATTTAAAGAAAGCTGAGTGGCTTGTGAGTGCAGAACAATTTAGCTAGAAACAACACTGAAGTCATTCCTTTAGATTTTCCAAGAAACATTGAAATCACATGATGTATATTTTGAATGGTGATGACAATGTTATTCAGGGAACTTTATGTTAGCAACTTAAGAATCTAAAACATGTTAATCTTATTGGGATTTTAAAATTTTTTTGTTTGTGTCCGAGACTCAGATCCCTCCATTTACAAGGTAAGAAATTTGTATGCCTTAGTTTGTCATTCTGGGACCATACATTGTCATCTGTGCAGACAAGCACAACAATCCATCCATTTCCAGCAAAGCTAGACTTTGACACATTGCTAGCAATTCTGGCTTATTTGACTAATCAATCAGATGGAAAGACCACCAAAGACAAAATCAGAAACAATGTATTATAAATCTAAACCATCTTAGTAAACTTTATAGATTTTAAGTATTTAATTGGGAGAGAATATCACATACTTTCTTGGTTAAAGACCAGAAACAGAAGTGTTGTTTCCTTTAACAAATGGCACAGCTACCTCTTAATGTAGATTTTCACAGTGGAGTTTCCATAGCCTTTATTTGAGTGTTCTCAGTTTCTTTATAGTTTGGGACAATAATTCATTCAACTTAAGCAGTTACCTCATCACCTTACTTTTCCATACATATTCACAAGGTTAGAAAAAAGTTGTCTTAATTTTAAACAATTAGTTTCTTAAAATTTAAACATTTTTCCTTCTGTATGGGGAATAAAAGTAGTTTCAGTATATCTAAATATCAGGATGTCAAATAAAAAAATATATATACATACATACATACATACACACACCACACACACACACACCCTATGGGACCGCTGTATGGGCATTTTGTAGCTATTGCAATTAGTCATCCAATAGCAGTTTCCTATTCATAATGACCTATTTTTAATTAGTTCAGTGGAAAGTGTTCTTATTTCTAACAGATATAAATTATAATTATGGATATTCCAAACTGACTGTATCTTCAGTTTTTATTCGTCTTCAAAATCATGTTAAATTCTCCAAATCATAAAGGTCTATATATCTGATAATACCAATACCTACATAATGACTGTCCATATTCTGTGCTACCTAAGTTCATATCAGAATGCTGATGGATACCATTATATCCAATTAATGACATATTGCTCAAGGAATAAAAGTTGTTATTAAGTGCTTCTTTCCTGATTCTCCCTGTCCTTAAAAATGTTATGGATGTATAAACTCATGTATATATGATGACAGTAAAGTCTATGCAAACCTTCCTGGATGACAAAGGAGATGAATGGGAGTGGGGGCACTGGTAAGAACAGGCTAGTGGAGTGTGGGGGATTATGTTCAAAGTGTGTTGTATATTTGCATGAAAATGTCCTTTAGTAACACCGTATTGTAAAAAATTATTTAAAAGCTTTCTATAAGAGTTATAAAAATGAAAACAAATTTCATAGTTGCATGTTTTGTGATTTATCTTGAAATTAGATGGCATGTGTATTGTGAAATGGTAACTGATACTAAGGATGATATTTATGAGTAAAACTTTTCATAGAAATGAAAAATTCACAAAACTATGACAAACACTTAAAGCTTTTATTTTTGTTTTGGGTTATTTTTTATTGCTATAACTTTTAACTTTTTAAAAGCAAATCATTTTAGACCTATATTTTTACATTATAAACATTTCTCTGCCTGATACTGATTTGTGAGAGGGCTGTCCTAAAAGACAAGAGTGCCTGAGGGATTGGGGTCAAGTTTTCCATGTCTCCAAATGCTGAAAGAAAGATTGATGATGAGGGACATTAGGTTTTCAGGTCTGAACAATCAGAAGTATTTTGGGTATTTATTGTAAGATCAGTAATGAAATAAATACACAATCTTATGCCTGTCACTCAGAGACTTGATATAATACAACTGATATGTAGCTAAAGATTTACTTCTGAATACACATTGGTTAGAAGGTGTGGTAAGCTTAGAAAAACAATGTTGTATCAGTTTTCCATTTTTCTACATGTTTTGTCATATTAAATACCTAGAAGGCAATGTGATTTCTGTGCTCATTCACTTAGAACTATAACATAACCCTGAATGACACTTATAAATATTATGTACAATAACTGCTCAGGAAATTGTAAACTGTATTTCTCAATGATTTTAAATCCAAAAAAAACATGAAAACTATAGAAACATGGATGTTTCCCTCAAGAATGAATTTCTCACTTTTTCATATGAAGAATAGTTATGCATTTACTGACATTTAGATTTGACCATAGAGTTATAATAGGCAACAACTAAAATTGAATAAAAGTTCCCTGCTTTATATAACTGCTTCAGTAGCATGGGCTGGACTTGCCAGTTTCCCTCTCATAGAATATGAAATAAATAAGAGAATGCCACTTCTGAGACTAAGGTATAAATACTCTGCAATTTGAGTGTTTCTGTCTATTGCCCCACATACATCAACTGCTCTCTGGGAAGGTCTGTTTGTCAAAGAAGTAAGGACAGTCTACTCAACAGTTAGTAGAGGACTGAAACAGTCATTCCAACAACTGACAAAGAACTGAACATTACACACAAACATGTGGTAAGCCTGGCAGTAGATAAATAGTCCGTCATCATGAAAGTCCACATCTCCACATCTCTCACTAACACCACAACCACAAACTCATGACAGATGTGTGCAACAGAAAGCCTGACTAAGCCTGACCTCCAGTGTGATGTAATAAGTATTTAATGAGTGTTCAAGATTTACAGTCATTTCTTTATATATCTATGAATAAAATTATAGAGAATAATCCAGAATTGTAAAGTGTAGTTTTCCCCACCATCCACCTGGGCCCTGCCACAGTTGCAGTCTTCAAATAACACACAAGACACTATGTTAATTATGAAGCTGTTGGCCATTTGCTTGTTTCTTACCGGCTAGTTCTGACTTAAGTATTTAACCCATAATTATTAATAAAACTATTTCTCTTACTGGAGAAAAGGGTCTGGACCTCTTACTCCTCTGGCAGCTTACATTGTGTCTGCTCGTGTCTCTCTTTCCCAGAATCCTTCTCAACTCCTAGTCCAACCTATCTGGCTTCCATATTGGTCAACAGAGCTTTATTCAAACCAATCAGACACAATTTTACAGAATGATATCTCCCAATATCTCCTCTTTTCTGCCTAAAATAAAAAGAAGGTTTTAACTTTAACATAGTCAAATTACATATAACAAAATAGTTATCAAGTAAGAACTATAGTTACAATATTTTGTCCATTAACATTTAGTAAGATTTAAAGAAAGTATTTTATCATCTATCCTGTCTGTGTGAGTCTCAAGTCTTATACGTAGCTTATCTTTTATCATAACTAAGGAAAACTATGATTATAACTATCTGTATTCAACTCCTTCAAAGACCACAGAAGGATAATATGTAAACACTAGAATTCACAGAGATATCTTGCTACCTAGACAGTTACCCGAAGTTCTTCTGTAACGTTTGGGCATCCAACTTCAGCCCATAGGTCACAATGAGTCTGGAATTCTTCTCAGCAAAGCAGGAAATTTCAAACTGTCCATCTGCATTGGCAGTCTGTCAGTCATTTTTCTGTGTCCTGCAGAAAGTCTGGCAGACTCTTCCATGAAGCAGGAATGCTTTAAGACTGCCCAAATTCAGTAGTGACTTTTCTGTGGGTCCTGCATGTCCAGATTATACAGCAACAATTAAACAATCTAGGCAAGAACAGTTTCTTGCCCAAATGGCTAATCTTGCCATGTTGAAAGCCAACTCCGTAACAAGTCTCTTCAATGCCCATCTTCTCAGACGTAATTGGTTTGACAGGAGCGGAAATTTCTCATTGTCAAGAAAAACCCTAAATCATTTTAAATGCCATTTTCTGAAGGTCTTTGAAAGGTTTGAAGACTATCTATCTCAAATATATTTCTGTATATCTAGAAAATCTAACTTACCTAACTATAAGTTCTGACTATTATAAGTAACTATCTATAGTCTGTATTTAATTATGCATTGCATTTTAAAAGATCAGTATAAGCCCAACACTTAATCAAGAGAAGAAATATACATATCACAAAATTGACCTTGAATGTATATCAATATATGAAAAACCATACCAATACAAGTATTCATTTCCATACCATTTCCCCCTTTTACCTTTAAAAAGAGAATGGTCATGATCATTAACCAATTATAAACAACCCCATTCAAATGAAAACAAAGATTTATAAACAATATTTGGGAATTTGGACTTTGCTCATTCCAAACTGCTTCCTGCTGATAGGGGGCGCTGTCCATACCATGGGGATCATGACAAAACACAGAAACCTTTATAAGTCCTTGTTTTTGTGGTCTGTAAGTCTGCATCATCTCAGCTGTCTTAGATTTTGGAACAACTAGCCCACTGCTTCTGGGGGTCTTGATTCATCAAACCACAGAAGCCTGGAAGGAATCCACAGCTTTCCATTTTCTGTAGAAACAGAAATAAAATTATCTTTTCCAAAGTAACATATCCTTATACTTAAATTTTTAAGTCAAGGCATTTTCAAAAGATATAAGTTGAAATAATTCAGCAGTATTTATAATCAAGTGTACTTTAGCAGTTGTTCCTTCTTTAGTAATAAAAAACAAGCAGTATCCAGACTCTATGTGTAGTTTTCATCTTTATGTGGCTTATTTATTTATCTACTATTATTACTCTATTTCTTTTACTTTATTTATTTATTTATTATGTCTCTGAGACTGGGTTTCTCTGGAAATCTGCCTGTCTCTGCCTCTGGAGCAAATCCTACCAGTGTACACCACCACAACTGGCTTCTCTATTACTTTTATCACTATCCTATTTCTTCTTATCTCTCAAGCCTACATAATTTTTAAACATACTGTAAACCTTTAGAGGGTTTTCTTCATCTGAATCTGACTTTACTGTAAATCTTTATGTTTTTCTGGCCACGTGTCTTATCTGTTAAAAAACCGTAGCTGTTGAAACTGCAGTTTTTCCAAGATTGTAGGCATAAGTTTACTGCACTGGCCTTGAGAGTCTCTGCTTGTCTCTAGCAAAACAAAGCACACCTGAGAAAAATGCTGCTAACAAGAAGCCATGCTGCTCCCTGTTCTTTTGTTTCTAAAATCCCTTTTAAGCTTTTTCTATGTGGAAATTCATGATCCCACTTCTGACAACCATATGTAAAGTTTAGTTTTCCCCTGCTAGCTGCCTAGGCCCTGCCACATTTGCAGTCCCCAAGTAACACACAAGATGCTATATTGATTATGAAGCTGTTGGCCATTTGCTTGTTTCTTACTGGCTAGCTCTGACTTAAGTATTTAACCCATAATTGTTAATATAAGTATTTCTCTTACTAGAGAAAAGGGTTCAGACCTCTTACTCTTCTGGTTGCCTACATTGTGTCTGCCTGTGTCCCTCTTTCCCAGAATCCTTCTTGACTCCTAGTCCTACCTATCTTGCTTCCATATTGGCCAACAGTGCTTTATTCAAACCAATCAGACACATTTTTACAGAATGATATCTCCCAATAGAGAATGAATCACCCAGGCTTAGACTCTAGAACCATAACTTATTTTCTCTGTGAGCACTGGTATTTCTGAAGTAATTTTACTTAAATTGTCACTGGTGTTACTATAAACTACTTCTAATTCTTTTTGAAATAAGAATGCTGTTACCAGTGGGAAAAATTCTAACCCCAAACACTTTATGCTTTTTGAGAGGGCATCACACTCATAGTTAGTTGCTAACATTAGTTTGAGTAATAATTGTAAACACACTTGTATTTAGCATAAAATTCATCTCTTCTTTTTTCATTTTAATCAGAATTACCTTTTTAGTCCTTAGTAAAAACATAAGGTCACATTATAGAACACTAGTACCTAAAGAGATGTTAAGAATCCTGGAGTCCAGAACTTTTGTAACAGTAAGCTTGGTACTAAAAAATGAAGGAATTCTAACACAATGAAACAACCACTTGAGCTGAAACTGGGGCAATTTTTCTGCTGCCTCTTTGAGCATAAACCAACTAAACAGTGGAAGGAGATGTAACAAAGCCTTTAGAGATGAGAAATAACTAGCTTTGGACTTGAATATTGTTGTACATACCTAGCAAACAAAGGCTGTCAATTTGTACTAGTCTTAGTTAACCTCCAAATATCACTCTCTGTGAATATATTATATATTATGTGTGTATATATATATACACATATATATCCCCATTTGTAAAAAAGAAATCATTTTAAATAATTACCCATATAAACATTGAGGTTTGGATACAAAGTTCTATAAAAGGGAGTCTTAATTAAATATTTCTCACTAGTAGAAAACCTTTGGCTAAGTCTCCAGCATCTGAGTTTTCTATGATGTCATCCATAATAGTGTTATGCTGTCAGCCTTCACCAACACATCATTAATGCTATTAACAAACCACATGGATACAATTGCATTTTGAATGGATTATATAGACATATTTGTTTTTCAATTAATAAGATCAAAAGAAGATTGAAAAAGAGTCAGTAAGTTTCCTGACAAAATACCAAATCTTTAATAGTTGACTAGCTTAAGATGCAGTAAATTGTTTTATACCCCAGTGTTGTTACAAATGAATACTTAATGATAAAATGTGTAAAAGATATTTTTGAAATACCAACCACTTTCCCGCATTAATTCACTTCTATTTTTAAATCAATTATCTCTTTTAAAATGAGGGACCTTAGTTGGAAGGTGCTGGTCTGAAATAAAGTAATCCTTTCTATCCTTGCTACCACTTCATCAATGGCACCTCTCCTGTTGAGCTTATGTGAGTACATGAGGTATTCTGGAACGTATCTTCACTGTCCTTGGTGTCATTAAATAAATTCCAGCTAGTTAGAGATCTCATCACTGTGCACTGTTAGGGGTATCACTCTCATCTCTTCTTTAAATGTCTTGTTCTAAATGTCTCAGTCTTTACCCTGAGGCCTAAATTAAATCAAAGTCATTCAGGCCGAAGGATACAATAAGTCAGCAATGGGAAGTGACACACAGGAATCACACAGAGTTCATACTGGCCAGTGCCTTTAACACATCAGTGCTCCCTGTCCCATTCATCAGTCACAGTGCCACAGAAATTGTGGCTATAGAAACTTGCTTTTCTCAGCAAGTCCTGGGATACAAGTTCAGAGTGGATGCACTTGAGGTCATGTATGCAACAAATGTAAGGGAGAAAAGGAAAATTGACACAATATTTAGTAATATCTTACTAGACAATGAAAAGTAACCTCCTTTCAAAAGTAATGTGCAGGGCTGACTTACAATGTAGCCTATTTCCTACACTAAGCAGACAAGAGTGGAACATCACCGTTTTATATTTTTATTCATTCATCCACTATTGTTACTCATTAGTGTATTAGAAACAAAATTAGAGAAATGAACAATAGCATGATCCTGTTTCATGATAATCAATTCATGAAACTGTGGCAGTATCCACTCACCTCAAAATACAAATGTAAGTCAAGATATTTATGTTTAGATAAAGATAAAGATAAGTATCAAAGTGGCTATAGGAAGATCTGGAGCATGGGGTAAACTACAGATAAATTCGTGGTAAGCCAATTTTGTTAAAATCTTGCATGTCATTATCCCACTCATAAAGGTCTGCTCTGCCTTACTTTCCACTAGTCTGACTGAATTCAGACTAGTCATATGTGTAGCCATATGCGTAGCCATAAGAGTATTAGTCATCATTGATAAAATACTGTTAAAATAATAGGCCGTCATCTAATGTGTGATCACGGAATAGATGTTGTGACAAGGGCATGTCTTTCCATTTTCATCTTATTGAAGAAATGCATTCAGTCAAGAGACATGGACAATTTGAAGAGACATTACACAGCAAAGGAGGAGAAGGAAAGCTCAGCGAAGAGAATTTGGAGTGAGTGGAACCAAGGTAGAGAATGGTGTAGTGGGGTCTTTGTTATGCATTTTAAATAAATATTTTAAGAATATTTATGGAGTGGCATATTCATGAGGTAATATGACACATTTTCTATACCAAGTCCTTGGGGGAATGGATCTTCTCCTCAAGGTATTTCTGACAATGATCATCATAAGAGGGGAAGTTTTAAAACTACTCTGCAAATGATCTTATAATAATGCCATGTCTTTTAAGGATACAGACTGTCAGTGACTTTTCTTTTGCCATGCCAGAGCATAATGATCAAGGCGTACATTTTTGTACATTTACAAAAGAAAGCATTTAATTTTGCTCTGAGATGTCCATAGGGTTAGAATTCATGATTATCATAGTTGAGACAGCAACAAGCAGGCAGGCATGGCTTTGAAGCTGTAGCAAAGACTTTAGAAAGATCTGCAAGCACAAAGCAGAGGGGGCTAACAGTAAATGGTGGGCTTTTGAAGCCTTAAAGCCTGTCCCTAGTTACCTACCTCTTCCAGCAAGACTACAAACCCTAAGTCTTCCCCAACTGAAGCCCAAGTTTTGAAATATATGAGTGCAAGGGGCCCTCCTTTTTGTGTGACTGAACACACAGATGCCTTAGGTTATGACATAGTTGGAACAACATATTTGCAGCTACATGGATGTTTAAGCACACAGGCTATGACCCCTTTCTTATGGTACAGCTGACAAGATGCAGCTCCATCTTTTATTGGTTACCTCATAACATTCTCTGTGTAGGGCTGGCCTAAATTGGTCTCCCATCTGAACTGGCTGGAGTACTTTTTAGAAAGTGTTCTTAAAATGCAACCTATTGTTTCTGGGAAGGAGGATTTGGAACAACTTCATGGGCGCTAATAAGAGCTTGACAAAAGCTGCTTTCATCTGCTTTTCATCAAGCTTGGCTGCCTGATGCTCAACTGTACACTGTTTCATTTCTCATTCTTGGTACTTAACTCTCATTTTAACAATCCTTTAAACCCTAATTTATGTTTTTACCATGACAATTACGTATGGAACTTTTAAAATAGTCTTTGAGTCAGATAAGTTCTAATGCTATTCTTATGAAAAATTATTTAAAACAGCCTGTACAAACAGATACTTGTTATCCTTAATTCACAGAGATATTTTTCATATAGTCACTTTTTGTATGCTTAGGGGAAATGCATGCCACAAGCAAGTGCTGTTACCTGCCAAGGCAGCTCACAGACATGGAGATTTTTAGTATTCTGAAAGTTTGCAAACTGTTTCTTATGGAGTGGTTTGGAGCAAAGGCTATAATCTGCTTTTGATTGTTATTGTTTTGTTTTTTGAGGCAGATGTCCTGTAGACGTTGATTTTCTTCATCACTGAGAACCCAAAGCTAGCCTTTAGTTCCTGCTCCTCCAGTCTTCCATCCAAGTGCTAGAATTTTAGACTTGAGAGTCATCTTTGTTTCAAATACTTGATTATATTACTTCGAAGTCTCAACCTTTGAATAAATCTCTCTCAAATTTGAATTATACTATTTATAGATTGAACCAATAAAAGAGACTAAATGACTTACATACTTTGTCTAGAAGAGAACATAATTCAAACACAGAAAATAATGTTTTTGTTATTTTAATCTATAAATTCACTGGCACAGGACTAACTGTTTTGAAAGTCATATGGTTAATGTCTTTCACTGAGTAAGTAAATTTTTCCAACTTAAATACAGTAAAATTCAAATGGGAGTAATGACCGCCCACACATTATGCTAATAAATTCAGAAAGTGCAATGCAATATAGCACAGCAGAAATAAAGAGCTAGCATTCTATTGTATTAAGTTAATCTGGGAAGATTTCCTCAAGAAGTAGAGGATTGTTTTAGAGGTAGTTTTCAACACTTCATTTTTCTTACTTTATAAAAACTTCAGATTAAATGTTATATTAAAAAAATCAAAACTTTTGGAAAAAAGTTTGCACACTAATATGAAAATATGTAGAAACTAGTAGCCTAGATTATTTAAAAGTATTAGCATTTTATCATATTATTCTACTTTGTACATGTGTACTTATTTCAAATACATTTTCAAAACTTTGTGAAAGTTTTCCACTCACCGTTAAAACTGGTTACTTTTCTCACTGCTCTGACATATTTGGCAACTTGAGTAAGGGGAGATTACTTTTTGGCTCACAGTTTGAAGAGATATTGCTCATCCTGGAAGGACAAGTTGATGGCTGGAGTGGAAGGGAGCTGGTCACAGAGATGTGAAAAGAGGAATGTTGGTGTCTATGTTAATTTACCCCAAACACACAAACTTGATTTCAGTCCTGGACTATAGCCAGGGGATTTTGTAAGCCACATTCAGGATGAGTCTTTTCTCCTCTCTGCAGATGTTTCTTGGACACTCCTTGATGTGTGTCAACAAGGTCATTTCCAACCAGTTAAACTGACCATTAAGATTCACCATAGCACTATGACTTTATGAAGAAAACTACAGTTGCTGAATACAGACGTTGAAGGCAAGCTGTAGAGAAGGCAGTGCTTATCTTTACTGCAGGAACTCGGGATGGTCAGTGAAGAAAAGGAAACGGTAGGAGAGGTTGATTCAGTGAAGAGTGTGGCAATTTCTGACTTAGAAACACCAGTCAAGATGAAGATTCATATGCAAGCCCACAGTCTGGGCAGGATAACATTGCAGGCAGTAGAGAATACTGGACATTGAGGGTCCTTTGTTCAGTTCATATTAGCCACGTGAGTATTTTTGAAATATTCCATTGCTCAGCAAAGTCAAGTTTAATAGCCCTTTACACTTTGACCTCTGAGACATCCCTTTTATTTTCCTTTTCTTTGGTTTTGTCTTGAAATTGGGACATTTCAAAGTTTGTTACCATCAATAATATAATATTCAGCAGCAAAGCTAGTCTAAGTCTTCAGTGTAGAATCCATGGGATGTGGTCAGTGAGTGTTTTCAGAAGACTAGCAGTGTGAGAGACACACTGCAGTACACGTGTCTTAGCTACACTTACATTTTGCTCATCTTCCTTTTTTCATCACCAGGAACAAGCCATGGCTGAGGGTGCTTCATACAGGAAAAAGACAACAGAAACACATACACACACTCACATACATGTACACATGTATGCACATAGTCACTCATACACACAAAGCCGTGTGTACTGCCATAGTCCTGAGACGTGTGAAGCTGAGATGGATCACCAGCTGTAAGCCATTCTGGACTAGATAGGAGATATGAAGACACGTGTCTCTAAAAACAAAAAATAAACAAACAAAAAACCAAGTTCCAGAAAATTGGTATTTCCCTACAACTCTTTTTTTTTTCCTTTGGACATATGTTTCCTGCAGAAAACATTATCAGTTTGGAGACACATACACACACACACTTACTTTTGCCTTAAAATTAACAATTGATAAGATAGAGCCATAGGCTATGATTTAAAACTGAATAGCTAGAACTGGATTTACTTCCGCATTGAAACTAGTGAAAACTGTATTCAGTATTTGAAACAAGGACTAGCGAGACCCTGACACTGGGCAGTGGATGAGAGTGATCTCTCAGTGTGGAAGATGAAGGAGATCCAGGTGTGCTTGGCTAGTCCTTCCTGAAGAGAGACACTGGGCTGTGATGATGGAAGGCCCAGCAGAGCATGGATGCCCCAACTATTGGGAGACATTGATGGGATTAACAGAAGCCAAGGTCTTTTTTGTTTGTACGTATTCATTTCTCTTATTCCATATGTCTCTGTATAGCCAGCCATACCTCAAGCACTGAAGTCCCATTCGAGTAACCTGGAAATGTTGTCTGTAAGCACCTCAGCCTTGAAAGGGATTTTTTCAATTAAATTGTTAAGATGTGTTTTTAACATAGTACTTTCTGAAAAAATCTATTCTCCTGCAGACAGGTTTACAGCTATCTTCCATTAGGACTGAAAATTGACTTTTTAGCCACTGACACTTGACAGGATGTTTATTTTCCTGTTACAACAATTGTCAGTTGCCTCACCAATTTCTCTTCTCCTAGAAATAATGAAGGTCAGCTGCAATGAACTACAGTCTCTGGAGCCTCTCTGACTATTTCCTTGCTTTCATATTTGGTATTGGCAATTCTCTCATTTTCCTTAAGGGAAAACAAAACAAAACCATAGACGCTTACTCAGTGTTTCAGAAGAGCTCCTGAGGTGGGGCAGCAGGACGAGAGAGGAGTCGGAATGTTATTCTCAACCTGACAGCTAAAACCAGCATTTGACCTAGATAGGATAGCAGTCAGCACAGGCACACTCTCTGTATTTTATTACTATTATTATTTCAAAAAGCTCTTCAGTTTCCATATAAAATATAACCTTGTAGTTGCTAAGGCAACTGCTAAGTTCTTTTGTTTTCGTTTTTGTTGTTGTTCCTGTTAGGAATTGCAGAACAAATTAAATAAAAACAAGCCCTCCAAACTTCCACAAATGATTGATACTTGGATATCCTAAGATAGTCATAGCTAAATATTTCACTAGAGTCCTGGACAACCAGCACAGTATATGGGCCTCATCATTGAAACTATAACTGTCAGTCTGTTTTCTTTCTTTAGCGATCTAATGCAAGTAAGTGAAATGATAATGACCCTTTTTCTTAATGTTTTGCAGTTTTTATTGCTCTTGTTTATTTTATGTAGTCTCCTGCCTATCAACTTTCCTAAGAATGAAGCTCAAGACAGAATTGTCTTAGATGTAATGAGGTTTGAAAAGACTAAATGGTGGTGACAGTCTGCCTCTTGTTCAGTACTGACTTAGAAATATATATGGACAGTTTCCTGTTGTAGTTGTTCCATGATGCTTCTTCCTGCTGTGATTTCATTAATTTCTCATCACTATGTGGTATTTGGAATTTTGTAATGGTTGGAACATAATAATCCAGTCCTTCTATTTCCTTTTCAGAATATCCCAGTAAAGTCTAACACAGAAATACATTAATACCTATGACATGTCATTATTTCTAATATGTACATGTGTACATTTCAAATATTATTTATTAAGTTTCTCACACTATATAACTCTGGCTGGACTGGTAATCATTATTTAAACTAAGCTGAGGACAAACTTGTGTCAGTTTTTCTCACTCAGCTTCTTGAGGACTGAGATCACAGTCATATGTCATAATGCCTGTCTCCAAAATGGAAAAATATATTTTCAGTTTTCTTTTTTCTTTCTCTCCTTTCTTTTTTTAATTTAAATTAGAAATAGTCTATTTTACATGTCAATACTAGTTCCCTCTCCCTCCCCTCCTCCTCTGCCCCCCCACCAACCCCTATTCCATCCACCTTCTGTTGGGGATCCTCAAAGTCTGTCACTATCATTTGAAGCAGGGCCTAGGCCCTTTCTCATGTGTCCATGCTGAGAGAGCATCCCTCTATGTGAGAGCATCCCTCTATGTGGAATGAGTTCCCAAAGTCCAAGTGTACACTAGGGATAAATATGGCGCATGCAGGAGGATTTGCTGAAGGAGGCAAAATGTAAAATTCTTAAACTTAGTGTATACCTTACAATCTCATAATATAAGTGCTCCTAGATACTGCATATTTCAAAGTGTCTTGAAATATATATCATAATCAGCAGCACATTTAGCCTGATGATACTTGGAATGACTTGCATGCATGAGTAAATTTGGAAGAAATTTCTTCATGTCTTTCTTTAACTATGTCTCAACAACCACCAAAATGACAAAAAACATATTGTTCCAAAAGAAAGGCAGATGCTAAATTCTATCACAAAGGATGTTTTGTAAATCTTCTCCCTAGTGATTTGTGTGTGTGTGTGTGTGTGTGTGTGACTTTATTCAGGTGTCAGTAATCCCTCAGCATTCTCTCATGAAAAAAAATGCTTCAGACAAGGCTATTAAAAAGCCAGTTTGTTCTGGATGCACAGTGGAGGAAGAACCACATGGAGTACCATTTGTCTGTCTGTCATCACTGTTCCTTAGTCTTGTTCCCAGCATCTACTGCTATTTACATGATACACAGCCTTTAGAGAAGTACTGGGCCACAGTGACCTCTGGAGTTGATGGCTGCTTTATCTGACATTGAGGCCTATTTCTCTGAGACTTGGCCCCTTATCTGTTAAATGAGGTAAGATGCTGTTTTATTTAGTTATTATTTGAAGATGAAACCACATGAAATGCTATCCCCTAACTGGTACTCAACAAGTGCCATGTTCTTCTTTCTAGTTTATATTTTCTAATTAAGTTAAATTTTCTTTGGTCCAAATTAGTAAACAAATGATTTTGTGTAACACAATTTAAAGGTTGGAATTCTTAATGTTTTCCAAAATGTTTGGAATACATTGAATTAGAAGATAATAGTCTCACTCAATTGTGAGTTTTAAAAAACTAGACCTGCAGACAGGTAAAGATTACATGAGGAGATTAGAATCCTAGAATTAATTTTAAAATAATTATATAATCTCAATAACAGATATTGTATATTCCATTGTATGTTCTAGCTTCTCCTGGATTTATGTTTTATTGCAGTAAAATTTTCAATAGTTTTATGCATGGTGGTACATATCTGTAATGACAGGATTCAGCAGGCAGAAGGATTACAAATGTGGAAAGCAATCTAGGTTAAGCTAGTAGACACAACCTTAAATGTGAAAACAAAACAAAACATCCCCTGCTATAATAGATAGTGAATATTTGGTATTATCTGGAGGCTAAAAGAATGGACTGTAGAAGCTGGCAGATTAAATCTGTAATGTATTTTACTCTGTCCTTTAACACTTTGAGTAAGTTACTTGATCGGGCCCCAGTTTCCAGTAGGCAAAACTAAATTAATAATGTTTCCATGAGATGCATAAAAGGGGATATGTGCAGAGTGTCTGAGCATGTTATGACTCAGAGAGCACAGGTGCCCAGCAAGTACATGTTCTTTTCATATCATAGAAATTCCTTGAGACAGAACATTTTCTTCACATAATTGAAACTCAGTGATAATATACTTCAAATAATTACTGTTTTTGCAATTTTATCAAAGATGAATTTATTGGAGGCTGAATATCCCTGGTCTATAGAAAATGGGAATGAATTAAATCTGGTGCCTGAATGGGTGTGAAGAATTTGACATTGCTAAGGAAATAAAGATAGAATAGCACATGCTATGGCAACCTCACAGAAATTATCTCCAGGTCCACATGTTTTCTGTAGAAGTTTTGAGGAAAGTTTGGAATTTAACAGTTTCAATTCAGGTATTGGCATGTTTGTGAAGTAAAGAGACAAAGTTAAAGGTTAATTGACTTGAATAAGAAAAATGAAGCTCTACTAGTTTTAAGAGTGTTGGGAAATTTCTAAAAGTTTCAGAGTTTAACACATTGTTAAAAGCTTAGCATATAATTGCTTAGTAATTTACCACTTAAGTAGAAATACTTGTAAATGTAATCTGAGCAGCATGTGTCTGTTATTCCAGTTACTTGGGAAGTTAATGAATATCTTGATATTAAGCTCAGTATGGAAAATTTGATGATAGATTCCGAAAACAAAATAGTAAATGCAGATGTTCTAATTGTAAAGCTGAAGAGGTAAAGCCATTAATTCTCACTTGCCTTAGTATGTATGTGTTTTCTATTGTACAGAACCCAGCCCAATGGTACAGACTATTGTCTGTGTTATGCCAGTGAATAAATCCATCCAGGCAGAGGTTGCCCCATCTTGTCAGAGTCTAACATAATGTTAGACGTCTTCTGAACCTGTTTTTCTTCTCTGCATTTGTAAAGAATGAGTGACTTTACCACACTGGTAAAATGGCAGAACCAGGTTTGAATGAAAGTTCTCTGGGTTATGTTATTGGTCAGTACCTCAGATGTTCAGAATATCTTAGTCACTTTTCAATTGCTTTGATAAAGTATCAAAACAAGGCAACTTATAAAAGCAAGCATTTAATTCTGGACTTATGGTTTTAGAGGCTTAGGGTAAACGGTGACAGGTCAAAGGCAGGAACGACTGAGACTCTCGATCTGCAATTAAAAGGCAGAGATAAAAATTCTTGGAATGAGGTTGAGTCATTTGAAACCTTTAATCCCATTCTCAGTGGTATACTTCTTCCCATAAGGCCACACCATCTAAATCTTCCCAAACAGTTCCACCAAATAGGGACCAAATATTCAAGCATATGAGCCTATAGGGTCGACTAGGAAATAACCATAAAAGACCATTTTATTAGACTATAGATAAAACGATAAATCAGTTCTTTCAACCAATTAAAAACTGGTTTAAAGCATATAGTATTTTAGGGGATTTAAGAAAAAGTATTATGAGAAATTTGGCCTAATTCACATTAGAATCTTATGATTATTGTCTTCTCTGTATGTAACATATTGTAATCATTAAAAAAAAACAAAGATTTAAGTTTTAAAAGCAAAGGGCCTTGTGTCTAGAGACATGACTTAGCATTAAGAGCACTTCTGGCTCTTCCAAGTGGCCCACGTTTGGTGCCTGGCCAGATCAGGTAGCTTACAGCTGCGTGTAATCTAACTTTATTTTTCTGAACTCCCCCACCCCAGGTACCCACACAGATATAACATTCTTACACAGAGACACAGAAACACTGAGACACACACACATACACACACACACACACACACACACACATACACACACACACACACATGCTTACTAAAATAAAAGCAAATAAGTAAATGGGTATTGTGATGCAGGCCTATAGTTCCATCAATGACAAGATAAGATGCTATGTTGTGAGACTGAGAAAAAAAAAGGAAGGAAGCAAGAAGGGAAGAACGGAAGAAAAAAGGATGGAGAGGAAATGCAAAATATATATATATTAATAGCATCTTATTACCATTTTGTATCTTTCCTGGTGTTATGTTTAATTTTATCAGAATTGTTTCAGCGTCTTGGCCACCCTGATCTACCTGTACTCTGGAAGCCACAATGGTCTACCTGACAGGGAAAGGTTTCAGACAACAGTTTTCATTAGAAACTTTCTGTGTTGTGTTCTGGAAGCCCTTTTAAAATTAAGAATTTGATTTAATATTATTTCAGCAATTACTTCTAGTTTCCTTCAAAATATAAATTCATATAATTTCTGTAAGAGGAGAAAAGAAGATTGAATTTTTTTCATAGTCCACTTTAAAGAAAGATTATTTCTGTATTCTTCAAACCTCCTTCATTTATTATTCTCTACTAGTCCTGAATTTCACCAGGAACCTGATGATGAGAAATGCCAGAATATCAAAGGCAAAACATTTGCATCATGCTCACTGTGGCTTAAATACATTGTAAAATTCATAGAAAAAGGATGATTAAAATGCTAAGTCATAACTACAGTTCAATGATGCTGGATGAAAACTTGAAAGTGAATGTGAATATGGTGAACTACATCTTTCATATTTTTTAAGATAATCTTTCATTTTACTAACATGGTCTAGGAAAAAGATATCCTCTGGTTTTCACTTTAGGTACTCCAGAATACTGTGATCTGTTTAGGTAAAAGAAAATATGCAACAGTACTCTGGTTACAGACAAACAATGTAACTATATTATTAATTCCACTTTTTATTGCTTGAACTCTTTCCTGTATCTAATGTGATGAACTATTTGGTATCTATAGATTATGGCTTAATTAAAAAGACCGCCGCATTCATCAACACTTAGACTTCTTTTAGATCTATTACTCTTATAGGGAACATTAAAAGTAAAATGAAGCTGGGTGTGGTAGCTCATTCTTGTAATCCCAGTGCTAGGGACTGCTGAATTACAAGGGTTGATGGTTAGAGGTGAGCCTTGTAATTAGAAACTGTTACAAAACATTGTTGTTTGTTTGTTCATTTGTGTGTTTGTTTTTTAAGCACTCCTGCTATCTGAAAACAAATGTATTTGTTCTTGGAAGATTACCAAAAGGAAGACTTTCCAGTAATTTCCTGATATTAACTGATATCTTATTTGTGTATTTTAAAACTGAGAAAGGATCTGGAGAGATGGCTCAGCGTTAAGAATATATGTTGCTGTAACAGAGGACAAAGTCCTGTGCCTAGCATTCATGTCCAGAACTCTAGATTCAGAGACTCCAATGCCTCTGCCCTACAGTTACTTTAACTCATTTATATGCACATATTTAAACACATACACACATGCACATATGCGGCACACACACACAATTGAAAATGAATCTTTAAAGTTTAATGGACAATGCCAGTGTTAAAATAGTTTTCCATACTTATTTATAATGTAAATTTATATTAAATACTTATAATGAAGGGAAATATGTTATTAAATTTTAAGAGTCATATTTTAATGTGCCCATTCTAATTTGGTTTTGTCACATATTTTTTCCCATTCAAAAACATATTATTTGGAATTTTTAAAATTTATATTAGAAACATGCATGCTTCAAATGTCAATTCCAGCTGCCCCCCCTTGTCCTCCCACCAGCCCCACCCCCACCCCCAGCCCAATCCCCACATCATTCCCCAGGGAGAGTGAGGCCCTCCTTGGGGGTATCTTCATAGTCTGTGATTTCTTCCAGGGCAGGTTCTAGGCCCTTCCCATGTGTCCAGGCTGAGAGAGCATCCCTCCATGTGGAATGGGCTCCCAAAGTTCATTTGTATACCACGGTGAACACTAATCTACTACCCAAGGCCCCAGAGGTTTCTGAGGCCTCCTCACTGAGACTACATTCATGGAGTTTGGATCAATCCCCTGTTGGCCTCTTACCCATCAGTCTGGGATTCAAGAGCTCCCCCATGTCCAATCAGCTATCTTTGTGAGTTTTACCAGCACGGTCTTGACCCCTTTGCTCATCACTCCTCCATCTCCGTCACTGGATTCCAGGGGGTCAGTTCAGTTTTTAGCTGTGAGTATCTGTCTCTGCTACCATCAGTCACTGGATGAAGGGTCTAGGATATCATATAAGGTAGTCATCAACCTGAATATCAGGTAGGGGCTATTAATATAGTCTCTCCGCTATTACTTAGTTTTCCAGTTGGTATTATCCTTGTAGATCTCTGGAAATCTCACTAGTGTCAGCTCTCTCCTCAAAGCTATAATGACTCCAACTATTATGATATCTCTCATCCTGGTCTCCTCTATTCTTACCCTGACTCAACTTTCCTGCTCCCCCATGTCTTCTTCTACCCTCCTCTTACCCCCCTCTCTTTTTCCTGGTTCCCTCTCACCTCCCCCCATGTTCCCAATTTGCTCAGGAAATCATGCCTCTTTCCACTTCTCTGGGGTATAATGCATATCTCTTGGGAACCTCCCTGTTTCCCAGACTCACTGGCCCTGGGATTGTAGGCTAACATTCCCCTGATCCATGTCTAAAATCCATATATGAGTGAGTACATACCATGTTTGTCTTTTTGTGACTGGATTACCTCACTCAGGATGGTTTCTTCTAGTGTCATCCATTTGCCTGCAAATTTCAAGATTCCTTTTTTTCCCCCACTGAGTAGTTCTCCTTTGTGTAAATGTACCACATTTTCTCCATTCACTCTTCAGTGGACACAGTCAACAGGACAAAATGGCAGCCCACAAAATGGGAAAAGATATTTACCAACCCCGCATCTGACAAAGGGCTGGTCTTCAAAATTTACAAAGAACTGAAGAAGCTAGTCTCCGAAGCACCAAATAATTCATTTAGAAAACTGGGTTACAGAACTAGAGAATTCTCAATAGAGGAGTCTAAAATGGCTGATAGACACTTAAGAAAGTGCTCAACATCCTTAGCCATCAGGGAAATGCAAATCAAAACAACTCTGAGATACCATCTTACACCTGTAAGAATGACTAAAATGAAAAACACTAATGATACTTTATGCTGGAGAGGATGTGAAGAAAGGGAAACATTCTTCCATTGCTGGTGGGAATGCAAGCTTGTACAGTTACTTTTGAAGTCAGTATGGCGGTTTCCCCAGAAAATATGAATCAGTCTTCCTCATGATCCAGCAATTCCACTCTTACATATACCCAAAGGATGCATATTCATACCACAAGGACATTTTTTCAACTATGTTCATAGCAACATAATTTGCAATAGCTCAAACCTGGAAGCAACCTCGTAGCCCCTCAACTGAAGACTGGATAGAGAAAATGTGCTTCAGTTTCATTTTGCCCCAAATAGAAAACATCAAATAACTACCAAATAAAAGCCCTTATGTACTAGTTATTTTAACGTAGCAAACAAAGTGACTTGAAGAACTCAGGGGGTTCTGCTCCTATCAGCTCAAAGACCAGGAGCTACTATTCACTTATAGTTGATTCTGTTAAATAGGAGCCAATATTTCCCTAGCTGATGTTTAGTCTGAAATGGTTCATGCTTTCCTAAGGAGCAAACAAACTCTCCTATGTGTGATTACTTTTCATTCTCACAATGCTTCAGAACTGGTGTGCTAGCAGTTCTGATGTTTGCTTTTTTTATCAGACTGGGTCATAAAACTAAATCAGGTTCAGGAGTGAGTAACATACTACCAAATGGGAGCTGTGGAGTTTTAACTGTGTATAGAAAGGGAAGGGGTACAGGATTGTGCCAATTTTTGCAATATGCTAAACCCTATCTGTTAGCTAATGTTAAGTTGTATTAGTTATTTCTCCCACTCCTATATCAAAATGACTGATAGAAGCAACTTAAGGTACATGAATTAATTTTGAATAAAAATACAAGAAAGAGCACAGCCCATCAGAGCAAGGAAAACATGATGGCAGGGGTTGGAAGTCTATTCTTGTGGCAAGTTCACCCTGCAAGCAAAGATTAGTAAAAACTGATTCTCAGAGCACTTCCCACTTTCTCCCTTTTATTTAATCTAACCCCCAGATCATGGGGGAGAAATGTGAACTTTCACGATAGATTTACCCTCTTCAATAAACCACTCTAGAAACACCCAGATAGACAAATCCATAGATGTTTTTCCATGGTGATTGCAAATCTCTGGTCAGTTTGACAATGAAGATGAACCATCATCTATGTCTAGAAGATTACGTGGCAAGAAAATTATGTGCTCATTAACTAATTAGCTTAATTAATTTAATAGTAAGTTATTTAATTATTAAAATATTTTTAGTTTGTATATTCTTTTCTTGTTATAGAATTTTACATAATTACTCACTCAACAGTTTTGCAATTTTTTCAAAACTACTAACATTAGCCAGACGAAAATATTATTTTAAAAATTGTAATAATAAATGTAGCAACACTTTATTTTTATAAGAAGAAATGTATTCATTTATAAGGAGCTGTGATATGAATCTCATCAGACTAAGAATAAGAATATTGCAATGTTTGTTTATTGACGGATCTTAAATTTAGTATGTATGTGCTTAAAGAGAAGCAGAATTAGAATATTGTCTTTAACTTTTATAACAAACACCATAACAAGGTTTTAGATCTAAAGTGTGTTCTGAGATGCCAAATAGATGCCTGAATGAACTCTCATACAGAATCAACCACTATATGCAAAGTTCACATACAACACATTTAAATTTAATGTCTTTTCTACCTCAATGCAGCATGTATTTCTAAATACATACCAAAAGTCATACTGTAGAGATGGCATTTCCAATATGGCTTTAAACAGGAGATTAACATGGATTTCTGTTTCCTTCTTTACAATTTCAGACAGAAACCTGGTCCCTACTATGACCTTAATGACTTCTTGAATTCTCTTTGGTTTCCCCTTTGTCAGTCTTTCTGCATTCCATTTACAAGAAGCACTCTCTGGCTTCTCCTCAGAATATCTGAACTGCAAAAATCACTACTTTGGTTCCATTTATGAATAAAACCATGGCACCCTAAATGCAATGTGGCTATTAACTCACCAATGGATCATTTGGAAATCATCTGTACAAAGAGGAAATTCATGCTCCAAGTGGGCCACTATCCAGAACAGAGCACAATTTGAAAATTATGAATGGTTTTATTTTAGATATTTTCTATTCATGGCAGTGGAGCATGGGTAACCCAAAGCAGAGGAAGAAATTTTGCAGAGAAACATTTCTGGGGATTAAAGAGGGTTTAGAAAAATGAATTTCTGAAATCTGCCAGTGTTTCACTGACAATATAGCTTCTTACCACATCTAAAGGGGTACCATTTATCAATATGTTCTTCTCAAATAAGGAGACGAAGTCATTCCAACTGTAGAGAAATGTCTTTATTATATAGTCTCTACCTAAGCACAGATGTAGAATAAAAATACTATGTTCTACTGTGCTTTTTGATAATATCTTCTAAAACATTGTAGGCATGGCATTGCAGGTATAGAATGTAAAACTTGAATTTGTGCACGTTTTCAGAAGTGTACCAGTACAGAGGCCCATGCTCTATCTGCCTGCACAATGATTACTAGAGAGCATTCTGTCATGACATTTGTAAATCAAGGGAGCTGTGCATGACACAAAAGTATGGGACTTGATTTGTAAAAGCAGTAATAAATGGAGAAAAGCACATGATCTATACCATAGTGTCTGTACTGAGTAGAAAGAAATACCCCGAATACTTAGGTTGGATAGCTGTAAACATCGCGTACGTTTTCTTAATGTATTTTTATAGATTACTGGATGAAATGCAATTAAAGAATATAAATTTTAAAAAGGTAAGTCAGAAACCTGATCACATGAGCAACCTACTGGGCAATAGGAATTCAGTCAGCTCGATAGCTCTTTGAAAGGAGTGAAGACACACACAGCTCAGAGCAGAGGGAGTTTTCCGAACTTGTTAAGATCTCATATTTGGTGAATGGTATAGTGAGTTAATCCTTTTTCATTTTTTATAGTTGATCAGATTGCATTGATGAGCCTTGCAAATTTAGGTCAAGTCTTCCTGTTTCTCCTATGTAAATAATATGGCAACAATTTTCTTTATATATGGTGATAAAATCTCAAGTAAAATTTTACTAAGTAGAATGGGAATTCGTGAATTTTAGTGAATGGAATGAAAAGTCTGCTTTGTAGTTTTTGTTTTGTTTCATTTTATGTGAGCATGAGCATTGTGGGAATTCATGTACAGTGCAAAACATGTGGGTACACATGTAAGTGAAGGCCTGAGGACAATGTCAGATGTCATCGTCAGTATCCGTCCACCTTCTTTTCTGAAATAGCATCTCTCACTGGTACTTGATGTTCAACCAAAACCAAAGTAGACTAGGCAGACTGACCAACAAACTCTGAGTCCCCTTTCATCTCTGCATCCTCAGCACTAAGATGACACAGCATACCTTCGCACACTGCCCAGCTTTTACTATGGATTTTGGGGATGGAACTCAGGTCCTCATACTTAAAAGGCAAATGCTTTATTGACTGAATTATCTCCTTGCCTGTATGGTTTAAAACAGTGACTTTAGGTTTTTAGTGTTGAGAATAATTGTAAATGACAGGAACTTTGTTGTTTCCATCACCTTTATCCTTGTACAAACTTTGTAGCCTCTTCATCTTCTAAAAATTATAATATTGTGTTTATAGAACTATGATTAAAGTATCAAATGGCTTGACATAATCTTTCAGAGAAGTATATGTTAACATGTGTACATTGTATGTATGCATCCATAACTGATATTTTACTTATGGTAATTTTTTAATTTCTTATGGTAGCATGTATTTCATATATTTTTAAGTATATATGTATCTTTTTGTCAGAAGTAATATCTTTGTTTCTCTGTATTGTTATCGAAGCTGTCCTGGAGCTAGCTCTGTAGAGCAGACTGGCCTCGAACTCACAGAGATCTGCTTGCCTCTGCCTCCCAAGTGCTGGGATTAAAGGCGTGTGCCACCAATGCCCAGCCAGAAGAAATATCTTTAAACATACGGATTCTTGGATTGTTTTTAATAATCCTTTCAGATACTGGCTTTGACTATGAATAAGTATGAAGTCATTGCTCTTAATCTTATTTATTCCCATGCTTTTCAAAATATTTACACTCATGCAAATTAGTAAGCAATGTGGGAATCGTTCCTCTCTTTCTTATTGGTTATATAGTCTTGGTCAATGCAGTTAGCATTTCTTTAAAACTTTTCAGATTTATCTGTAAGAGTGTGTCTCACAGGCTTTTGGTGAAGAATAAATATCATGGTACGTGTGACCAATTAAACTTAGTCAACTACAGTATGTATTCAACATTTTGTCTTAAAATATTTGTAGATTCACAAAGTGAATTATTTTAACTTGGATATCATCAGCTCCTTCTTCCTATCAAAACCAGCCTTCTCTCTTCCCTGCTGTTCACTGTATAAACCATAGCCTCTGAGAGAGATGTGCATGTGGTTTCCAGGAAAGACATATGAGAAAGAAGACAAAGAGCTAACATTGTCTGCAGTATACCTAACTTATAAAAATAGCAAAATTTGTTCAAGTGCAAAGAGGATCTTGGCAGTTTACAGACCAAGGAAGTTTAGTTTTCAGATTTTTATTCTTTGTAAATAAAATGTTCTTATTTGTGTCATATGTGCTGTTCTTGACTTATTGAGGCTGATTTTGAGATTATTGCCAGGAATGATAGATGTAGCTATTGTTATTTATATGTTTGCATTATTTAAATTTATTTGAACAAACTATATATGTTTTCTCTTTGTTTGATTTTTAAAATGCAGATTCTTATTCTATATGTAGCCCAAGCTGGACTTGCCTGGGTCTTCTGAGTATTATGGTTACAGCTGCAGCCACCATGTCCAACTCTCAAATAATTCTTTCTTTAATTGAGAGAAAAAAATGAAAATATAGAATGAACAATTATCTTCGAAAGGGAACATACACTATAAACTAAAAAGAATAACTGGTATGGCCACTATTAAAAGGAGTATTTGAAATTCTCCTTCACATGCATTTCATTTATGTTTGACATAAACAGAAGCATTTTGTTTAGTGAAATGCTTGCTATGCCATTTAATAATTTTTAGGAGATATGGCTATTCTAACACATTTTGATTATATGTCCATGTTTGTCTCCTACCTAAAACCATGTACAATTTTTATATGCCGATTTGCAACCATCCTTTAGTCTGTATGTTGGAAAGCATACATTCATGAAAAGTAATGTGGCATGCATTGTAGAGCGTTAGGATCTTTCACCTGTTATGATGCCTGAAGTCACACACTCAGAAGCTTTGAGACCCAGAAGAAATCAACTAACATCTCTGTGTGTTAATTTCCAACTCATAATATGGGCAGTCGTCTAGAGGCAAGTTAGGTTTGTTTATTAGTATGAAATAAGTTGAATTTTGTATAGTACTTGCTGTAGTTTCTGTTATAACTTCATTTATGGACTTACATTTTTACATTTTATTTATTATCGTTTATTATGTATAAGTGTGTGCATAACATGTGGGGAGGAGGCATATGACAGGGCTCATATATGGAGCTCAGAGCACAAATTTGTGGTGTATGTTCCCAGGATCCTTCCCCATTTAGATCTCTAGTTCCTGAAATAAGATGACTTTTACTCTGCCGTGCTTTCTTATGTATTTTTACTTGAAACTTGGGCTTATCTTTGTGAACTCAAAATCAGTCAGTGAGATCCTGCAGAAAAGAAAATATAGACTCCTTTTATCACATACAGATATGTACAGGTTATTATTAGATGATCCATTGCTGGCTGGCAAAAGTTTACTAGGGATGAACTTTCATTTTTGTAGGGTTTTAAACAAAATAATGATGTCAGAGCATCACTATTTATCAGAAAAATTGAAAACATCCAATTTTGCAATGGCAGCCCCTGATGGAGGCCTGTGGAGTAGCTTATGGTGCTGGTTTCTCCAGAGTAGAACATTCTATTGCTTTCTCCCTGGGAGCTGAAGCCTTACCAGTTAGGGCAGACTAGTAGCACATCATTAGCCAAGCACCACCAGGGCTTCAAAACAAAGAAAGTGCTGAAGCTGAATTGGATGCTCACCCTGTAGGAATGATAACCATATTATATCAAGACAGTAGGGCAGGACCATGAAAGAGCCTCGGCTAATGGCCTTTATTTCCAAACAGAATATTCATGTTAGTTGTTTATTTTACCTCATTTCTTCTGTCATTCCAAGTCCAGAAAGCCTTGGTATAAGAAACATATGAACAGAAGTGATCAAAAGAGAAATTAAATATATTGAGATTTAGTTATACTAGAATTAATTCACTGGCCCTCTTAAGGTGTTGATAGTTGGGCTCTCCTTAGATTCCCATTTAGATATTCCATCGACATAGTCTAAGAGCAGGAAAAAAACCTGTAGAGTTCCTCTTTTATGATGTATCATGAATTTTATGTAAACTTTAACCCTACATGGATTTTGAGACAATGACTTACAGTAACATATTCAAGATCACTGTTAATGTAACTTGTTAAAGAGCATTACTTCAAACTTAATAATACACAGGAGTTTCTGTTGGTTGGCTCTCTGAACTTTAGTGTATTTTTGTCTATTTAAGGATGACTTTACTGATTAGTAACACTAGTTCTTCTAAAGGAGGGATTTCCTTGGAACATTAGCTGGATAGTCATGCTTCTTCTCCTAGTACAGACATATTTTACCTTTTGAATTCCTGAGAAGAGAAGTAATTTTTTCTCTGGTTCATGAAGTAGTTTGTTGCATGTGCTATGGTTATAAATGAATCTACAGGTTACTTCTGGGAATAACCTTTATGACCTCAGGGGCACTCCGTTATTACACTCAAGTTTGGAAATGGTGATTTTCTCTGTGTCTTAGATGTTGACAATAAGGAAACACAAATTTTAAAGAATTGTGTTTGTGTTTTATCCATGTATGCTTATTCATGTACGTTTGGATGTCCATAGAGTCCGGAAGGAGCTTAGAATACCCCAGAGCTTGAATTATAAGCAGCGGTAAGCTGCAGCATCAGGGGTCTGGAGAAGTTTCCTAAGCCCTCTGGAAGAACAAATCCTAACTGCTGAGCCGTTTCTCCAGTCCCAGCACTCACACATTTTAGGTCAGCTGAGGTATTCCTTTACAGAGCTTCCTCAGAAGTTTGCTTCTTTGAATAAATATGATGGTTAAACTTTAGAAAAATAAATAAAAAACGATAACACTGTAGTTAAAACTTGATTAATGATTTCTCCTTCATAGAGATGCCAATTTTTTGTCATGTGAGGGAGAAAATATGATATTACTGAGAGATACTTGTGCTATATTTAGAAGCCCTCTTAACTTGTAAAGGAGAAAGAACATCAACATTGTAGGAATATATTTGCTGTCAGTGGCAAAACAAGGAATGGAAAAATAGTGTGCTCATTCTGATCAATACATTTAATGAACAATATTTGAGTTTGAGAACTTGGATGTAACTGAATATTTACATCTTTTTGAAGGGTCTGCAGTCTTGTGTGCATATATTTAGTATTTTTCTGTACTGTAGTGTGGAATTTTCACAGGTTTTTAGAACTGTGGTTTCCTGATCCTTTAAACTGTGGTAAATATACACATTAAAGATCAAATAAGGAATGGAATTGCTTAGCATTGTGTCTGACACATTTTCCACAAGTAAATTATCTACCCTGCCCATTAACAATCATGTATTTAGTTCTAGTCCTACCTCTTCACTAGTACTAAGGCTACTAATGAGAATCTTTGCCCCTACTCTTAGTGCCTAATGGGATTTACCAACTTTTACTGTAAAATAGTTTCTTGACCTTGTGTTAAAATATATTGTATTTCATAGCTCATTGATTCAGATTAATTACATGTGAAGTTAATGAATGTTTTCCATAGTTATCTGTAACTTGCTTTGTGTGTGTGTATATGTGCTTGATTTTCAATTTTTTTATTTTTCATACATTTATTTTGCATCCTGACCATAGCTTCCCCCCCATCTTCCTCTCTAAGTCCCTCCAAACCATTTTCTTTCTCTAGCTACACCCTCTACCCCATTCCCCCTCCTCTTCCATCTCTATCCAGAAAAGGACAGGTCTCCCATGAGTATTAATAAAACATGGCATATCAAGTTGCAGTACAAGTAATCATCCTCCCCTGTATTAAGGCTGAGGATGACAACCTAGTTTGAGGAATAGGGTCCTAAAAGCCAGTAAAAGAGTTGGAGACAGCACCTGTTCCCTCTGTCAACAGTCTCACAAGAAGACCAAGCTACACAACTGTAACATACATGCAGAGTGCCTAAGTCAATCCAATTCAAGCTCCCTGGTTGTTGATTTAGTCTCCTCTAGGCCCTATAAGTCTAGGTTAGTTGATTGTGTGAGCCCTTTGTCTCCTACACTCCTTTCTTGTCCTCCACAGGATTCCATAACTCCACCTAATGTTTGGCTGTGGGTTTTTGTATCTGCCTCCATCAGTTGCTGGATGAAGCTTCTCTGATGAGAGTTGGGCTAAGCACCAATCTGGTCACAGAGATGTCTGGTTCAGGCTACTTATTCACTATTTCTAAGAGTCTAAAGTGAGTCATCTTCATAGACTCCTGGGATATTCTCCTGTACCAGGCTTCTGCCAAACCCTGAAATCCCTATCAGCTTCCCTCAGCACTCTAACCTCTCCATGCCCCCACCACAACCAGATCAATTATGTTCCCATCCCCGCAGGCCCTCAATCCACTCACAAAAATCTCTTCTATTTCCCCTTTCCAGGGAGACCTGAATCTCCCAACTGAATTTTTCTGCAAACCTTTAGATCTGTTTGTGAAACTCTTTGCATTCAGGTATTTGTTTCTACTTTCCTTTCTTCTTTCTTCTTCCTTCCTTCCTTCCTTCTTTCTTGTCTGTCTTTCTTTTTCTCAAAACAAGGTTGTTTCTCTGTATAAGAACCCAGGCTGTCCTAGAACTTGCTTTGTACACCAGACTGGCCTTGAGCTCACAGAGATCCACCTGCCTGCCTTTGTCTCCCAAGTGCTGGAATTAAAGGCAGGCACCACCACCACCTGGCTGTTTACAGTTTCCTATTTAGGATTAATGCTACCATCATGAATGTATAAGTATTGTTCTGTTGAATTCATGGTATCTTAGGTTTAATCATTGAAAGTATTGATAAGTACAATTATGTGATGCACATTTTAATTAGGCAGGAGAGAGATACTGTTTAGCCAGAAGCACTTCTTCCTTATCCCAGGGAATATAATGCTATCAAGTAGACAGATACAAATAATACAGATTAATTTTAGAAGAACATTTTTATAGCAGAAACAGATGTCATCATTTATGATCCTGATGACTTTACGTGCTATCCTGTATAGTGGACAGGTTATATGAAGAAATATGCCTACTGGATACTCTATGCACTGTGCAAGGAACAGATGCAGGGTTTCAAATGACTGTTGTAAATGCAATGTTCTGCCTAGAACATGATGAGGTTTTGCTTTACCATTTCACTCACTCAACTTCAGATATTTCTCAACTTGAAGAGATAGGCATATTCAAAAGTTTTCCTGTAATGTTAACTCGGTGTAGCTGTTCACATGAAAGCTAGAAAGCCAACAGAAGAAGCTGTTCATTTTCATGTTTAATGTTCTGGTTGAACAAACAATCTTGTGGTGGCTGGGCTCCAAGTCTGCATTAACAAGGGGCTTTCTTACAGCTTCCTGCGTGTTCTTCAGAACTGTTTCAGGCCATTGGCAGGTGCATAAAACTTTCAAGAATGTTCCTAGTAAAATTCTGGTTTATGATATCTTTGACTCAACTGTTACTTGTTAAGAAGAACATGAAAGCAGACCTCAGTACATCCCATGTCCACCTTGTCAGTGGTAGGATTGTATGCCTTGGGCTTTGCATTCTTCCATTTTAAGAACCACAACCAATGAGTGATGGTAAACATGACTGGTGGACATAACACTAGGAGAAAGTTTTCTAAAAAAAACAAACACAGCCTGGTCTACAAAGTAAGTTGCAGGATAGCTGGCTCTACACAGAGAAACCCTAACCCTAAAAACCAAACAACCAAACAAATAAACAATTACAACAAAAACTTTATAAAGCTTATTTGGAGGTACTAGCTGAAGAGAATACTACTACTACTATATCCAGGACAAGTCCACCTCTACTCAGGGAAATGTATCTTCTTTGATCAAGTGTGCAGCTGAGGAATTCATCTATAGGATGAGGGAAGAAGGTCACACAGATTTCAGGATAATGGTGTGAAAAAATCATTTTCAATAAAATGGAAGATTTACAAGAACACCTATATGTTTTACACTTTGATAACCTAATACATGTGTTTACTGGATTTTTGGTAATTTAGATACTTATATTATCCCACCTTCCTAAAGAAACTTTCTTTCCAACAAGTAAAATTCCTACATGACACCCTTCCATTTAAAGTTTTTTGTAAAAATGAGCCACTGAATTTAACTAAGTTTTCCTGCATGAACTTTAGTGGTGTGTTATTTACTAGAATATGGGTAACTTACTAGTGGCTGTACTCCAAAGAAAAGTACATCCCTCCCCACAGCACCCATGAATTGCCTACAGTGCCTCAGTGAGTTGTGAGACCATGTGAATAAGTCTTCTCCCCTTGCATGATGAAATGTTGACATGTTCAATCTTGAGCAGGCCTCTCTCTGCATACTTTTAATTATATGTGGATTCTAGCTTGAAATATTTATACTAATGTGTTTAAATTGAAACTTGTAATTTATATAATACAGATTCACATTTGTGACTTCAAAACTTTGTAGTTTTCATATACTGTCATCTTTTAAATTTATTTAATGAATATCTTATGTAATCAATTTCTTCTAATATGCAAATCAGTCAGTGAGAAGCTATTTTACAGTTTAAATTAGTGATAATATAACACAGGTATCAAGATTTATAACCACTTCTTATACTTTTCTGTGTCTTTTTTGCTTTTTGTTTTTATGTTTTGAAATGTTTAACTTTTGAGAAGTACTAAAGATTGAATATAGATGCTCATAAAATAGACAAGTGCTCCACACCTAAGCTGTATCTCCAGCTTCATTTACTTTGTATTTTGAAACATGATTTCAGTAAATATCTTTTAGCATGGCCGTGGAGTTCTTCTGCATCTCCTGTGACAGGACTTGTGACCCTTCTGTTATGGTCTCTGAATTAGAGGACTGCATCACTAGCTCTAGCTTTCTTATGTGTTTTTTTTTCTATCTAAGATTAGTGGAAATCCAGACCCACTTACAGATCTAGCATACTTTATTAAAAGTGCATGAGCATTTTGAATCATTGTCATGGTATTGTTGCTTTCTTCTTTTACATTTATTTCCTGAAATGGTGAAAGGAAAGTGATTATTCATTTTGCCAAAACAACATATAGAAAATCAATGTTGTATAACATAATGTTGTTATGATTAATGACTTATTTTGTCAGGAAAGCATTGTTCCCATGGTTAAAAATATAATTAATATGTCAGTAACAGCTTTCTATTAAATCCAGAATGAGTGCTCACTCTTCACAACTTCAGGGTATTTGGTGGGAAAAGTCAAGTGAGACATCCTGCCTGCATGCTCTCCTCTGTGTGAGGATGCTGCAGTGGCCTTTACCGTCTGGACAGGAGTCAGTAGTTTGTAAGGCAACACAAAAGAAACATGTTGGTGCTGATAGAAATACTTTTTACCTTGATATAGTGAGGATGTCACAAGTGCTCATATTATACATAACTGGTCAAATTATTCCAATTATTTTAACATAGGCAATGCAGTGTGTTTCATGGATACTACCCCAAATGAAATTTCATAGAAGACATCGAATAAAAATACGTTTTAATATAAAAATATGCTTTAGAGAACAAAGCAATAAAAAGCATGCCCAAACATTTATCATTAGATTGGACAGATATGTAATTATTCTGTCAAATTACCATTAAAAATGTGCCACTTGTGGACATGGCATGACTAATGCTTTACTGATGAGAGATTTCACCACGGATTATGAAGAGACTCTTACAAGTAGCATCCCACTCATGACTTGCTCAGCATCTGTGCTCCAGAAAAAAAAATTAAAAACTAAGATAGTACCTTACTTTTATTGCCTAGTACAACTTGATAAGGACTGTGCTCTCTAAAAGAACAGAAGATATGGTATAGAGAGGACTCAGACCTAAAGGGATTGCCAGAAAATAGTAATCATGAAGACCCACCATCCATATACACCTCATGTGTGCATGGAGGTCTGCTGATAATTGCAGCATTCAGAAAGCAGAGACAGGGGATCCCTAGAGCAAATGGCTGGCTGGATTGGCTATTTTGGTTACTCTGGTTTAACCTGAAGACTCTAGTCAGTGAATAAGGTAGCACTGACTGAGGGAACGTTCCCAAGTCTCCCTCCATCTTCCACATGTATGCCTGTATATCCACATATGTACACATATACGTTCATATCACACACGTGTACATGAAAAAAACTATAAGAAGAAAAAAAGGAGTACAAGGAAGTTGTTATGTTTTTCCAACACTAGTAATTTAAGCTTTTCAGTAATCAGTGGAATTGAGAGCAGAAAGGACTTCTCAAGCAATCAAACAAATTGACAACGCCAATCTCTTCCATTCCCTGACTCCAAGAGATATTGGCAAGTTAGGAAGCTGCAGACAACCAGTAGTTTAAAAAAAGAAATGATAAAAATGAATATTCTCCTCATATATCTGTTTGTATCTGTCTCTTGGAAACACAGGCATTCAATAAATATCTGTTAGCTGAAATAAAGAGCCTAAAAATCTGCAGTTGCAAAGTTGCTAAGCAACTTGCCAGAATATAATAGTTAGAGCCTCTTTCTGGTCTCCTGCTGGCTTATGATTGTATGAAGGCTGGATTGAAATCATTAGATTATATGGGAGCTATTTAATTAAAAAAAGCTAAACTAGTATTATAGACCCCATTTGTAATGTTCAATAGTAATTTCTCTTTATATGAATATTGTAAATTTCAGGTTAGCTCTATGCCACAGACAAGTGTTTGTCATATATACATATGCCATGTATCTTGTGAAAGAGAAACATGCAAACAGCTATATATGCATATACATGTATATATATATTATATATGTTACACATATAATGTCTATACATATATGTCTATATAGGTGTTTATATAGCAACTAAATGCAGCATTTATTCATTTATATGTAATATATTTATTTTTCTAATTATATATTTATTTCCATAGTAGTAGAGTAATAAAGTAAAACTCTATTCCCTATCATTTAGAGTTTTGTAAGCAGGTAACAGGAAATTTCATTCAATTCAACTGCAGTAGCTATTGGTAGATGTCTGTATTTCTCCATTTGTGAAATATGAGTAAATCAGATTAATGAGAACCCATATTCGAGCCTCTTAGTAAAAGATATTGCTTCAATCATCATATTTAACCTCTGAACACTATCCCAAACTTGAAAACTGGCAGTAACAATTTACTCAAGAGATCTCTTGTCCCTTTCTCCTTATCTGATGTGTCCATGTACATCTCTCTTAGGTTCTTCCTTGTTTCCTATATTCTCTGGGGTTATAGATTATAGGCTGATTATACTTTGCTCTATGTCTAATATCCACTTATGAGTGAGTACATACTATTTTTGTTTCTGTGTCTGGGTTACCTCACTCAGGATGGTTTATTCTAATTCCATCCATTTGCCTGTGAATTTCAAGATTCCATTTTTTTTCATACTGAGTAGTACTCCTCTGTATAAATGTACCACATTTTCTTGACCGATTCTTCAGTTGAGGGTCATCGAGGTGGCTTCCAGGTTCTGACTATTACAAATATTGCTGCTATGAAGATAATTGAAAAGATTTCCTTATGGTATGAATATGCATCATTTGGGTGTATGTCTCACAGAGAAATTTCTGGATCTTGAGGAAGACTGATTCATATTTTGTGGAAACCGCCCTGATTTCAAAAGTTACTGTCAAAGTTTGCACACCCACCAGCAATGGAGGAATGTTTCCCTTTCTCCACATCCTCTCCAGAATAAAGTGTCGTTGGTGTTTTTTATTTTAGTCATTCTTACAGGTGTAAGATGGTATATTAGAATTGATTTGATTTGTATTTCCCTGATGGCTAAGGATGTTGAGTACTTTCTTAAGTGCCTATCAGTCATTTGAGACTCCTTTATTGGAAATTCTCTATTTAGATCTGTACCCCATTTTTAAATTGGATTATTTGGTATTTTGGTGACTGGCTTTTTGAGTTCTTTGTTTGTTTTGGATATCAATCCTCTGTCAGATGTGGGGTGGGTGGAGATCTTTTCTCATTCTGTGGGCAGTCATTTGGTCTTGTTGACTGTGTCCTTTGCCTTACAGAAGATTCTCAGTTTCAGAAGGTCCCATTTATTAATTCTTGATCTCAGTGCCTGTGCTACTGGTGTTATGTTCAGGAAGCAGTCTCTTGTACCAATTCCTTCGAGAGTACTTCCCACTCTCTCTTCTAATAGCTTCAGTGTTGCTGGATTTATGTTGAGGTTTTTAATCCATTTGGACTTAAGTTTGTGCATGGTGAAAGACAAGAATCTATCTTCAGTCTTCTCCATGTCAGATTCTAGTTATGCCAGCACCATTTGTTGAAGATGCTTTCTTCTTTCCATTGTATAATTTTACCTTCTTTGTCAAAAATCAGTGTTCATAGGTGTGTGGATTAATATCAGGGTCTTCCGTTTGATTCCATTGGCCTCCCTGTTTGTTTTTGTGTCAATATCAAACTGTTTTTAGTACTATAGCTCTATAACAGAGCTTGAAGTCAGAGATAGTGATGCATCCAGAAGTTTCTTTATTGTACAGGGTTATTTTGGATATCTTGGTTTTTTGTTTCTCCTTGTGAATTTGAGTATTGTTCTTTCAAGGTCTGTGAAGAATTGTGCTGAGATTTTGATGGGGATTGCAGTGAATCTGTAGATTGCTTTTGGCAAGATTGCCATTTTATTATGTTGATCAGAGCATAGGAGATCTTTCCATTTCTGTTCTTTAATTTCTTGCTTTAAAGACTCAAAGTTTTTATCATACAGGTCTTTTGCTTGTTTGGTTAGAGTTACCCCAAGATATTTTTGTTGTTTGTGGCTATTGTTTCTCTAGTTTCTTTCTCAGCCTATTTATTGTCTATATATATATATATATATATATATATATATATATATATATGATGGTTACTGATTTGTTTTGAGTTAATCTTGTATCCTGTCACTTTATTGAAGGTGTTTATCAGCTGTAGGAGTTCCCTGGTAGAAATTTTGGGGTTGTTTATGTAAATTATCATATCATCTGAAAATAGTGAAAGTTTGACTTTTTACATTCAAATTTGTATCCCCTTCATCTCGTTGTCTTGTTTTACTGCTCTAGCTAGAACTTCAAGTACAATATTGAGGCGACATGGAGAGAGTAGACATCCTTGTCTTGTTCATGATTTTAGAGGAGTCGCATTGACTTTCTCTCTTTTTAGTTTGATGTTAGCTGTTGATTTATTGTATATTTCTTTTATTATGTTTAAGTATGTTCCTGTTGTCCCTGATCTCTTCAAGACCTTTATCATAAAGGGGTGTTGGATTTTGTCAAAGACTTTCTCAGCAACTAGTGATAATGTTGTTATTCTCTTTAATTTTTTTATATGGTGGATTACATTGACAGATTTTCATATGTTGAACCATGCCTGCATCTCTGGGATGAAGCCTACTTGATTATAGTGGATGATTTTTCTGATGTGTTCTTGGATTCAGTTTGCCCGTATTATTGAGTATTTTTGCATCAATGTTCATGAGCAGGATTGGTCTGTAATTCTCTTTCTTAGTTGTGTCTTTGTCTGGTTTGGAAACCCAGGTAATTATAGCCTCTTAAATAGGTTTTGGCAATGACCCTTCTGCTTCTATTGCATGGAACAATTTAAGGAGTATTGGTTTTAGCTCTTCTTTCAATTTCTGATAGAATTCTGTTAAAGCATCTGTTTTTGCTGTTGTCGTTGTTTTATTTTTATTTATTTATTTTTCATATTTTTATTTAACTTTTTATACATGTCACCCTCAGTTCCCTCTCCCTCCCCTCCTTCCCCATCCCCCAATCCTCCCAGCCCCTCCCCCCCACTCCATCCACCCTCCACTTCACAGGGAGGGCAAGGACTTCCATGAGGGATTTTCAGAGACTGTCACATCATCCCTGGCAGGGCCAAGGTCCTCTCCCATGTGTTCAGGCTGAGAGAGCATCCCTCCACATGGAATGGGTTCCCAGACTCCATCTGTATGCCAGGAATAAATACTGCTCTACTCTCCAGGGTTCCTCACATTGCCAAGCCCTCCTCTCTGTCACCCAGGTACAGTTGGAAGAATATCTGGATCAGTCCCACGTTGGGTCCTCAGTCATCAGTCCTATCCAGAAAATTGTACATTTCTTTTATATTTTCTAATTTCAAATGTGTGACCTGATGATTCCATGTATTTCCTCAACATCAGTTATTTTGTCCATTTTTTCATTTCTGATTTTATTAATTTACATGTCCTCTCTCTGCATTTTGGTTAGTTTGGATAAAGGTTTGTCTATCTTGTTGATTTGCTCAAAGAACCAACTCTTTTTTTCATTGATTCTTTGTTTTGTTTCCTTTGTTTCTACTTTATTGATTTCAGCAGTTTGAAGGCTTTCTGCAGTTTGTATTGTTGTTGAATTCTAACTTTAATGCATGGTGATCTGATAAGATAAAGGGGATTATTCCAATTTTTTTTGTATCTGCTGAATTTTGCTTTGTTGCTGAGTATGTACTCAATTTTAAAGAACGTTCCATGTGGTGCTGAGAAGGTATATTCTTTTCTGTTTAGATGGAATGTTCTATAAACGTCTGTTAAACCCAATTGAGTCATATATTCTGTTAGTTCCTTTATTTCTTTGTTAAGTTTCTGTCTGGTAGTCCTGTCCAGTTGTGAGAACAAGATGTTGAAGTTTCCCACTATAAGTGCATGGGTTTTATGTGTTATTTGAGTTTTAGTAATGTTTCTTTTACAAATGTGGGTGCCTTTGTATTTTAGGGCACAGATGTTCAGAATTGAGTCTTCATCTTGATGAATCTTTCCCGTGAATATGAAATGACCTTCTTTATCTCTTTTGATTAATTGGGACCAAGTTGGGTGGTGGAGGGAGGTAGGAGAATGAGGAGGGGGAAGGAGAGGGAGGGGAGAACATGAGGGATCAGGAAGGTCAAGTTGGAGGAAGAACAGTGAAGGACAGCAAGGAAAGAGATACCTTAACAGAGGGAGCCATTATGGGCTTAAGGAGAAATCTGGCACTAAGGAAATCTCCAGGAATTCCAAAGGATGACGCCAACTAAGAATCTAAGCAATAGTGGAGAGACTACGTTAAATGTACTTCCCCTATAATTAGATTGATTATTTCTGTAAATGCCATCATAGAGGTTTTATCCAGTAGCCAATGGAAACAGAAGTAGAGATTCATAGGTAAGCACTGAGCTGAACTCCTGGAATCAAGTTGCAGAGAGGGAGGAGTGATGAGCAAAGGGGTCAAGACCATCCTGGGGAAATCTACAGAAACATCTGACTTGAGCAAGTGGGAGCTCAAGGACCCAAGACTAACAACTGGGGAATCAGCATAAGTTCGAACCTGAACCCCTGAATGTGGGTGTCACTTGGGGCATCTGTACAGTGGGGCCTATGGCCGTGGAACCAGTATTTATCCCTAGTGCATTAATGGACTTTGGGAGCCTGTTCCTTATGGAGGGATCCTCTCTCAGCCTAGATACATAGGGTAGGGCCTAGGTCCTTCCCCCAAATGATGTGAGAGACTTTGATGATCCAACATGGGAAGCTTTACCCTCTCTCAGGAGTGGATGGGGGTAGAGTGAGCGGAGGTGGGGGGAATGGGAGAATGGGAGGGAGAAGGACCTGGGATTGGTATGTAAAATAAGATTGGTTTAATTTAAATAAAAATTAATTAAAAAAAGAGAAAATACTGTCAGACTTTACAGATAATGAAACTAGGTTTGTAAAAGCCACCTTTACTTGGCATTTCACTTGGCACTGTTTGCTGCTACATTGTCTTTGCTGTTACGTTGACTGTTTTCTGATGTTTAGCCAATGTATAAAGTTAGAAACCTGAGTCTCTGAAATCGATCTCCAGTGTTGCTCAGTGGTAGAGAATGTGATGAGCATGCAAGAGGCCCTGCGTTCAATGAAAGAGAAGCAAGGGACTGACAGAGTAAAAGTGGAAGAGAGAGAAAAGGGGATAAGAGATGAAGTTCAAAAGAGACAGAGACAGAGAGAGAGACCTGTGAACAGCCCACATTTCTGGATTCTTTGATGTTTTCCAAAGTTCCCTGCAGTAAAAACCACAGAAGGGTAGTGAATCTGGCCCTGGAACTGCAGGGTTTTATTGAAGGACCCTGTCTTTGACTAATGAAATTTGTAGATAAAGAATGTTGATTTATATTCACTAGAAGAATGAAATTAGAAACCTCTGTCAGAGAACTTGCATTTCCCTTTCTCTCAAGCTATTCCTCACGTTGAGGTAGAAAATATGAGTAGCACCATATACACATTTTCTAGCTAAATTTTACATATGATTTTTCTAATTCTTCTTCAGGCTTCAAAAGTCTCATGAGAATTTTTTTTTTCTTTTTGGTTTTTGTGTCTTTTTTTTTGAGACAGTGTTTTCCTGTATAACAGCCCTCACTCTTCTGGAACTCACTATATAGACCAGGTTGACTTTAAATTCAGAGATCCATTTGCCTCTGCCTCCCTGAGTGATGGGATTAAAAGTGTATGGCACCACTCCCAGCCTGAATTCTTATATAGTTCTTCTTTGGTTAGCATTTTCATTGGAGTATTATTTTTATTGTTTGTTCTTCTTTTTACGTTGTTCAATTAATGTGTATGCAGCCTAGTTTGATTAATGTTTGTGACAAAATTGTAGCAGTAGAAGCTGTGGAGAATGAGGCAGATGCAGAGCTCACCCTGCCTGGATTTGAATCTGTTTCCCTGATGAATAGTTGCACTGGGGGCACTTGTAACATGGATGTTTTATTTTTGCTTGTCGGCTGAGTAAGGATCACTCAGCTCCTGAGGTGATTGTGAGAGTAAACATCAGTCAAATTTAAAATAAACAGGGCTACTTGCTCGTGGCACAGTAAGGAGTATCTCTGCTTTTATCCCGATTTTCATTGATTTCAGGCAACGTGTAAGTGCAGTTTTGTATGTCTGTTGTATGAACTGAAAAGTAGAACATGTGGCTAGCTCAATGCTGAAGAACATTTGTTGCTTTGGCAGAAGACCAGAGTTCAGTTCCTTGAACCGATGTGACACTTTATAACCATCTACAACTCCAGTCCTAGGGCATCCCTAATGCCATTTCCTGACTTGTGTAGGAACCGGGCATACACACACACACACACACACACACACACACACACACACACACATGATTGCGAGCAAAATACTTACATATATGAAATAAAATAGATTATTCTAAAATAAAAGAATGAATGTAAGACTTGATAAATTTCTCAGTGGCTCCTTACAGGACTACTGCTCTTCCATAAAACCTGAATTCAGCTCCCAGAACCCACAGCAGGTACCTCACAACCTTTACTGCCTTCTGTGGCATACACACAGACAGATGTATACATAAATAAAACGAATCTGTAGAAACATATTGAGAGGAGAGGAAGTGTATAAGAACCTGGTAGAGGAAAAGGGAGGGCTTGAGTGGACAAAAGGTGGTGTGTGTAGGCCACACCGCTCACAGGCATGGGTATCGATCCAGTCCCACTTTTCTATACCTTGCCATACAGTGAAAGTTCAGATTGCTCTTACAGTCTTCCACTATTCATATTGAGCATGTGGATATTCCATATATAAATTCATTTGCTACTGCAACTTAGGGACTTAAAACGCTGTTTACTTGGTGTAAGACAAATAAGCATTCAAAAACTGGGAAGCTAGATTCATCACATGCCTAACCCTCAGCTCCATTCAAAGTGATATCAATTTGGTAATCCTTGATATAAAATTGTGCTTAAATGGGGTAATTGTCATTTGCTCAGTGAAAGCATTATTATTTATCCACAGTGCATTTGTCTTCAGATCAAATGTATAATTTCCCTGCCAAGTGATGCTGATTTTTTTGTATTATAGTTATTCTGACCAGGTTGTAGGTTAAAAGCAACTTTGAGCATTGTCTTCTTTCAGTTGCAGCATGGGTGCTTTTTAAAAGAATCCTTAAACACATTTCCATATTAAGGCAGCCTAGCCTTCGCAAGGGAAATTTGATAGGGTTTTCTGGAAAGCACAGTGGATTGATTTTTTTATGGTTTCACTTCAAGCAAATGTATAGGCATAATCTGAATGTGAACTATTTGTAAGATTAACAATACCCTCCTTAAATGCTGACCACGGTTAGGAATGGTAACATTAAAATTTGAATTTTTAAAAAATTTCCAAGACCTACTACTCTTTTCAAGGGCAGATATAAGCCTCATGTAATATACTGATGAAAATGGCATTCGATTTGATGTTAATGATTTCTATCTACACTTGTATTAGTCCTGAAAAATGTCTATGGGAGCATTGAAAAAATCTTGTGTTTATTTTCTTTGTTCCTCTAGAGATATATGTATTTATAGCACATTTTAGAGAAGAAGGGATTTATGCACATTTAGGCTAATGTGTTTGCATGCACATATATGTAATTCATATACTTAAATATGTATATATACTCACGTTTATGTATGTATGTTCCATAAATCCCATAGTTATCATTTCAAAGATTTTTGCTGTCTCATTTTCCAATATTAGACATTTTATTTTGGGATACTAACTTCCATTTTAGAAACTAAATTCAGTATATATCAATATAGATGTAAGTAAATTATAAAATGCCATTTTTCCATTTTATTAAAGTAAGTATCTAAGATATTGGTATAAAATACTGGAATGCTGTTGAGCTTTGCCAGCTAAAGTTTCAAGTAAATTTAATTATTGAAAAAATAAAATAGCAAACATTCTTTAGTGTTCTAAGCTGTCTTTGCGGTATGTTTGCATATATCTCTGCTGAATCTCATGTTGAATTATAGCTTTGCAAATTAAAATAAAATTTGTCAAGCATCACTGGGAACAATACTAAAAAATATTAGTGTCTTTCTTTACTAAAGTAATTGCAATAACTTCTGTTTGACACACACACACACACACACATACACACACACACACAAACGCAGGCTTCATTTTTATGGAATAATATAATATATAGCTTTTTCTGAAGCTATTTTGAGTGATCACCGCCTGGAAACATAGACACAATTTACCCCAAATTTTATGTTGCAATGGGGAAGCTTTCAATGAAAACTGAAAGTAGTACAGAACAAAAGAGGTCATAAATCACAGCAGATTTTAAATACACCGGTACATACAACAGAGAGGCGGGTACAGCAGGATCAGGGAGGCATTTCTATAGATCTTCTCTAATGGCATCTGTAGCTTTTGAGCTGGTGGAAGCTAGTACTCAGCTAAGTCTATAGATTTCAAAATATTTTTATCAACTAGTAACAGGATTTTAGTTCTGGCACAGAATTGAGCAAGGAATGACTGACTATACTAGGGCTAAAATTGACTGAGCATATAGTAAATAATCTCCAAATCTATATATAAATTCAAATCTTTCAGGCAGTTTTTGCACTTCACATATTTAAGTAATATTCAAATTGACTACAAGAAACCCAAATAATCTCATTTTATCTATGGTTTCTTTGTATTGCAAAGAGTGGAGATTATTTTTCTTTTCTCCATGATGTCAGGGGTCTCTCTGCATAGGACCTGGAGTTATTTAGGTGCATCTGTTCTCCCGGGCTTGCTTGTTCACTGTTCTTGGCTCAAGCTGAGTCCTTACCTGGGCTGTCAGTTGCTGCACATATCTAGCCTTCTTCTTATCAGATGCTACAAGAAAATGCTACATCCTAGACAGTTGAAATTTATTTCCTAAAATTTTACAGAAGAAAAAGTGCAAATGTAAGTCACTCAGTGTCTGCTAAGGGCTCGTACTTCAGGAACAGCTAGCTGTCTTACTAAATTCACCTGCTTGAAGCAGGAAGAATGCTTGCAGATTACACATTTATGAAGTCATTATTACTATGTAGAAAGACTCTATTCTATGGTGTAATCATTTCAGATGCCCCACTTCCTAGTACCTTTCCTTTGGAAGAAAGGATTTTGACCTATAAACGACACTAGTGGGGGCGTCCTTATTTCCAGGTTTACAGCTATAGTTGTCCCCATTGAGCCATCTGGAAACGCTATTGCCTATTGTTTTGAACTAATTTCAGGAGGTCATATTATGTAAATTCTGCCATGTGACTATCCTTCCAAATTTCAAGAGGTTAGGATGATTTTGTTGGTATCACCTCTTATTAGGTACAAAATCAAAGTCATAATATGCATTCCAAGATGATATGAAATGAGAAAGCTTTTGTATCTATGATTAGAAAATAAAATGTCTTATACAAATTACATAATTATCAAATATTGCTTCTTACTATGTTCTGCATTGCACTGATTTAATTCTACCTCTTTTTTAGAGTTTGGACTAAGACTGCAACATTTGGACTGTCACCAGAAATGGCACTGCAGCTGTGCCCTTCACAGGGGACACTTAGTCAGATCTGAAAGTTTAGTGTAGAAAAGTGATGGGTATTTATCCCTTTAAGATTTGACCCCCCCCAAAAAAAGTCACCCTTAGCAACATCAGCTGAACACTTCAAAGAACTGTATGTCTTCACTGTTTCCCAGAAATGTGGAACAGCAACAACAATGGAGCTATGTCCAACACAGGATTCCTGGAATCCCTCTTGAAACTTGGTTTTGAAAAGCAATTCTCAAATTGTTCAGCCATATATTATTATAGAAAACTTTTGGAAGACAAGTATTCTGCAAAAAATAGATGGCAAATTAAACCTGGCCTGGAGCTGTTTTCATATGATTTATTAGGAAGAATGTTTAGTTTTTTAATTTTCAAAGACTAAAAAAATAATACAACACTGGCAACAACAAAATTAAAGTAGCAAAATATTCTGCAGAGATAAGCAACTATTAGGATATTTGAGACAGGTGGTTGCTGTCCACACCTTTAATCCCTGAAAGCCAGAGGCAAGTGGATCTCTGTGAATTCAAGGCCAGCCTAGTCTACAGAGTGAGTTCCAGGACAGGCTCTAAAGCTACACAGAGAAACCATGTCTCATAAAACAAACAAAGAGATTTAAAAAAGATATTTGTTGCCCAGAATTTATAGGGAAAATGTGATGGGCCTCTTCATCTCTCCCATGTGATAAGAATATAGATTCTTCAGCTGATTGCAGAGCCATAGAACTGGAGTCACCAGTGGGGAAGGAGATGCTGGGAACCACCTCTTTGTGAAGCTCCCTGAAAGTTGTTACCATGTTTAATAGATATAGAGAAGCATAACATTTAGTTACTTACAGAAGTGTTTCCGCTTGTGAGAATCAGGTCATTTAACCAATAAACTGAATTTCCAGGATTATAAATTGCTATATAAGCCATACACATGGCTTTGTCTACAGTGGATCATGTTTAGATCATATTTAGTTATTGTGAAGAAAGACTGGACTGGAAACTAAATGCATATTCTTCCAAACCAAGATCTTAGCTAAGAGTCTTTATAAGTTTCAGCTTTGATGTTTTGGTATTACTTTGAGTTGCTAGTAGTTTTTTTACATTCTAAAAAGCTATTTTAAGTTAATAATAATTTTAGACAGTAATTCCTTCAAACAGAAGGATGTGTACAACTTTGCTTTTATGTGCCAAAAAACAAAAACAAAACACAACCTGAAGCCAACTTAGTATGCCACTGAAAGTGCATTATATATCCTGTTGTTCAAACTTTCTCCACAGACTTGAAATGGCTTCTTGTTATTTATATTTGAATACTCAATACCAAAAATCTAATAAATACCCAATACATATTTGTTTCATGAATAAATTGGTATCTCCTTTCATAACTTTATAACAATAAGCATTCTGACCTAATTCACAATCTTCATACCGTGGCTGAAATCATATGTCGCTGTCCCCCATTTGAGATAGGAATTGCATGAGATAGAAGTTCCTATATTATCATAGGAGTAATTGAACGAAGAAAAAAGCCAAGAATGTTTCTTCTTGAGTACTGAGTCCAGTATGACCTCTCACTGCAATGCATTTACTTGGAAACACCTATCAGTAGACATGAGATCACAGCCATCATTTCTAGTGGAAAAGGCAGACATGGTAAGGGAGATTTAACTGAAGCACATTAATGAGCTACAGGGGAAAAGTATAGGTCTTCCAGGGCATTGTATACCTGCCCAAGTCTGACTTGGAGTCCTTGCTGTCATTTTAACCAAGATACCATTATCACTGATGGCACCAAGGATTTTGATCGACCTGCGCATGAAGAGAGCTATGCCTGATTGCTGGCTTAGGGGGTCAATGTAAAAACTGTCACTGCATTCTTAGTGTGATCCAAGTTTACACTTGTAGGTGAGCTGATAATTTCCTATCCTTGGCCTGACCTTCTCTTCCACTCTCAAAGTATGCTATCCCCCATGCGGATGGTAAATTATGCATGACATTAGTGGTGCGCCATCTCCTTCAGGGAGATTAACAATGGGAAGTCATTGAAGTAGGAAGTAATATTCATTGAGGTTGTTAAATACATTTTCATATTTAATTCTTATGATAGCTCTGTGGGAAGTTACTGTTATTATAATGATCTTAGTTTTATAGAAGAACATGAAGCAAAAAAAAAGTCCAAAAATATGTGATAGTCATATGCTTAATAAATAAAAAGGGCAAGGTTAAATTAAATAGGGTCTTGCTTTAAAACTTACAATACCAATTTTTATGCTATATTGCCTCCTGAATAAAAACACTGTATTCAGATAGAAGTATGTGGATATACAGATACTTATAACCCCCACATATATATATGTTTTCTGCCTTCCCTCCTACCTGGTACAGTAATCAGCAGTGCAAATAATCAACAACAAAGTTCTGTGTCTCTATGATAGTCCTTAGTATTTTCATGGAAAATGATACCAGAGCACATGAACAAGTTTGGCTGAGTGAGCAGAGTGGGGAGATACAGGCATGAATACACATAGTAGATGAACAGTGTGCATTTTCCAGGGCCTCAGCATCAGGGATTTCAACCAGGACACTGGTCTTGTATCTTCCATATTCTGTGCTCTGTGGTGAGCTTTTCCTTTGAGCATGCTGTGACATTCCACTCATAACATTACGCATGTGCCTCAGTGCTATGCAATTTCATCAGATGTAAGTATAATCAATTGCTTTCTAATTACTTATTTATTTTTCTTTGCCAACACCAAACAGACAGAAAAACACACCCAATATCTCTTTTGCATTTTCCTCAGTTAATGTTGATGAGGTTTCACGATATTAAAATGTGTAAATTAAATTAGTCACAAGCCTTTTATTTCACGGTGTGCAGAAAATCTGTGGATTGATCTTAATGTCTCCCGTCCCAGGACTCTATTTAGATGTGACCTTGGTGTGCTCTGATAATGGAGTTTGGCCCCGCTACTAATAGCCCATTGCCTGATGTCCTCTTCCCAGTTCTTTCTTCACATGCATGGCAGGGCTACAGCTTCAGGTCCTACTCAGGAAATGTGAGTGCTGATGGGAAAACAAACAAGCACTCTGAAGAATTTGTCTTATCCTGACATGAAACATTGAGGATTCAGGACTGCGGCTAATCCTGGAAACCTGAGTTCAATCCCTGGGTCCCGAGTTGTAAAAAAACGAACCAACTCCTACAATTTGTCCTTTGACCTCTACACAAACTCCCATACATGCATGCAATAGGAACTTTTCAAAAATTACTAGCTTTATTTGTACTGCTAACCTAGTTGGGAAATGTCATGAAACTGAAACCTGAGTGGGAATGTTTTAAGATCCATTGGTAGAGATCCAGCGGGAGGCATATATGCTGGTGTATGTATTCTTTCTTTGACTGAAATATAGTTTGTTATGCTCAGTAAATAACCCTCTGAGAAAAATGTAAGTACTATGAAAATCAGGTCCAAGAATAGAGCTGGAATGTTATGATATGAACATGGAGAGTAAGCTAGTGAGATGTGAATTTGATGACCCTGATGCTCTGTCATTATCCTTCTGTCATCACAGCCTGTGTTAGCTTAAAAGACATAGCTAGAGAGGCTCAAAAGCGTTTATATACACAATTAAAATTAAAGGTCCTCTTTCTTAAGGGCTAGGAATAGCACCTTCTAGATAGTTTATTGAATTCACAGTTTCAATTGTGTTTGAGGGACTTGAAATTTCTGTATCTATTAAGTAAAATACATTATTTATCTTTTCTAAAAGGCTCCTTTTAAAGATATTTAATGAATCTAAATGTAATCCAAAGGATAGATTTGTTGCCTTTATGAAGTGTAATTGGAAACCTTTTTTACTTGATTAAAAAATAATATGGGATCCCAACTGAAAGATTACCTTGAGTCCTTTATATACTGTACTTTGGACATTTAAATTTTCTTTCAATTTTAATCTTTTATGATTCCATATATTAATGAACTGCATTTACATCATTTATGCCACTTTGTCTCCCTCACCAACTCCTCTCATGTACCCTAACTTAAGACCTTTTCATGTATAATTATACATGGGTGAGTATGTATGCATACACATAAATACATATACATATTTACAAGTACAGACTATCTACTGAGTTCAATTCTTGTTTCCCAAAATTTTCTATTTTTAGGGCTGAGAAATTGGAATGGGATAATTTGCCAGAGGACTCATCCCTGGAGAAAACAAATATTCCTTTTCTGCCTTGAGAAATGTTCTCTCACCAGTGTTGGAAGGTCAATTACTGTGATCTTTTGCAGATATTTTTACAGGCAACCATGTTGTTGAGAGCTCAAGAGTACAACTACCCTCAGTGTCCAGAAGACACTAGCTTTCCATGGTTGTCCCAGTTCTCTGTCACTTACAGTCTTTCTGCCCTGATCCCTTCTGCCATGATCCCTGAGCTGGACTGCTTTATTAAAGGTGTTTCAGTTGGAGCTGGACCATGCAAGGTTACTTAGTCTCTGTTTTGGTCAGTTGTGAATCTCTGTACTAGCCTCCTTCTGCTGTGAGATGAAGCTTTTCTTGATGAGGCGATGGTTATATATCTATGGATATAAAATAGTTATTTAGAAGGTAGTTAGAATCATATTTTACAAAATGACAGCGGTAGACTGGCTCTTTTTCAATGTTTGTAACTTCTCTAAGAATGGGTTCCTGGCTAGATGTAAGGTATCATAAATGCATTCTCACTTACTGAATGGGTTTCCAGTCCAATTACACAGCTGTGGTAACCCCAAGTTATAAATCCCCAAGGTGGAAATGTGCTCCTTGTACCTTAGAAGAGCTTCTTGGCTGTGCTTCACAGCTTCCCATCTGGATAAGACTCTTACTAGTTAGTGTTTGTTCCTTGGCAGCTTGCATAGCACCTTCCAAAGAAATAGGAGCTGGACCTTGGAGAGTTGGCTTCCACATCACTACAGCTGGATTTCTCCAAGTTCTATGAATGGAGAATGTGGTACCTTCAGTAGTAGGCTCTTCCTAACAGCAATGGCAGTGGCTAGGGAGGCTATTCTTTACCTCTAAAGGAACTGATGGACTCGTTTCATTCCCCACCATTATTAATGCATCAATTTATATGATAAAAATGATAATAAAATTGGTAGTATAATGTGCCTTCATGATAATGGTAGTAGGAATAGTAATAAATAATAGTAACTAATGAATGATAGTCACTTACAATAAATAATAACAGTTTTAAATAAATTAATAATAGTAGAGAACCTTGGCTCTTGTGCATGAGAGGCAAATGGTCTAGCTCTGAGCTGCATTGACATTTCTAAGTGCTGCTTCATGGCCTCCATGGGCCTCTTCCCATTCTACCTGTGTTTTCAAACAGGATCAGAATAGGAGAGAAAGAACACAGAGTGAGGGAAGGGGTCCCTTCTGCCTCTTAATGTTTGTTGGAAGCTGGGCCCAGGCCTGGGGCCAGAAGTAGATAGGAGTTCCTATTAGTTGTGAGACTTGGTCAGACAGGAATTCTAATGCTAAAGAAAGGAGTTTACCTTGTAGATCATGTTCAAGGTAGCATCCAGGGAGGGACAGGGAAAAGAAGGGCAGTGGGAAAAAATGTAAACGGAGGTGAAGTCATTTCTTGATTTTGTTTGTGGATTCTGCCTCTCCAGTAGTTTGTTTATCAGTGTAGTATGTGGTTTTGATTTATTTTTAAGTGTTTAAATGAATAATAAATTGACTTTTAAGAGGTTACAGATTAGTAAATTCATTTTAGTGCGTTTGTAGAAGAATAAGGATTCGAAAGACTGAATAAGGCTGCTTTGAAAATCAGCATGTCTCTGTTTGATCAAAGAGGGAGAATGAATCAGACACGATGTCCAGGACTATATTTTTGTCTAATTAATTCATGCCCTGACTCAGAAACCTGCACCAGCCCTGGCAAGCTTCTGTCTCCCACCGTTTCCAATGCTGTCTGCTAACAACGTTCTTTAAGGCCTCCTCCCTCCTGACAGTGAAAATGTTATTCTCATGCCCTACATCACCTTTTACACAGCACCTTTCTGCATAGCACGGGCCATGCTTACTCCATCCATAGCACGTTTGCTGTTGCTTCAAGTTTGAGTTGTGTCTAGATTCCTTTCAAAGGAGATTTGATGCTTTATAATAATAACTGTTTATTCACACTTCTAATTGTTATTTCATTCACATGTCTAATCACATCTTGAACTCCTTGAGGACCTGGATCATTTTATATTTGTCTTTCTAAAAGTTAATAACATGCTTAGAGAATACTAGATACTTAGTTGGCATCCACTAAATAAATTAATGAATGTGTTCAAACAGCAGTCTTTCACTCACATTGAGAGCAAATCACATAGGTCCTCTGAATTGTGAGATGTCACTCAAAGAGTACAATACTAATACTTTGATATTAAAGACTATTACATCATTGGTTGTTTAAATTTAGGTGGAGTGCTTCATTTACTGATGCCATGTTTATATCAAATCTATTAACAGATCACTTTACTTTTCCTCAGCAGATCTTCTATTTAGCAAAGTTCCTAATTTGTCTATTTGTTCGGTCTCTGCTTTCATTTTGTTTTTGCCTTTTATGTAGGATGAGGCATTTGTTAAAGAATACATTTTAATCTTTGATTGTTTCCATCACTGGTTAAACTACTTACATTCAATCAATGAGAAGCTAGAGAAGATTATCTTGTACCATCATAGTAAATTTAATTATATCTGTTGTTGCTTTGTTGCTTGTAGATAATATGATTGTTTATATTCTCTTTGTTTTATGAGGTCTTTGTAGGCACTTAACAGTGCAATCAATTGTTTATGCAATAACTATTTTTCAAAAAGTAATTATTGTCAAACTGCCAGTGTGTGCACTTGAAATATAACATAGTCTCCTATTGGGGTTTTGATGCTGGAAAAAATTACTCAAATTCAAGAAATAGTGAAATGAATTTTGTGGACATCTGTTCTGGAAGAAATTGTGACAATGCTTGCTTAATCATTGTCCCCTGGTACTGTTCTTAGTGACATTCCAATTCTGAAAGTTATAGCTTGTAGAAACCAGGCTAGCAGTTCACTGCTTTTGCAGTGACATACGTGTTTGTTGGACACTGTAATGCACTCATCTGGCATTATGATGTTATAGGTAAACCATCTTATAGCTATTTACTAGGCCTTGTAGCAGCATAAACTACATGAAAATACATATTTTACAGACCTTAAAATTATGTAGGGACAGATACTAATTTTGGAGCTTTCATTATGTAGGCAAAGCAGATTCGTTTGTGCCTTCCTGCTCTCTGATGTACACAACCTCAGGAGATGTACCATAAATGACTGCTTCACTTCAAAGAATTCTATAATGGAGGGACATTCCTGTGGTGATTCCACAAACTTTGACAAGGTCTCTGGATGTGGTACATTATAAGCCCTTCTGCCAGGTGACTTACTGAGGTTGCTGACAAGTATATCCAAGTATGCAGTATGACTATACTAAATAAAATCTAAGCAAACAAAGACTCCAAGAGTTCATCTGCTTTTTCTAGAAGTATAGCTGAAGCATGGTAAGTGATAATTGATTATCTCTGTACAAAGTAAAGTTATATAAGCACTTAGAACATGCATGGCTTAAGAACACATCCTTTGGTTATTTTATTTTATTTTATTGTTATGATTGTGATTACTATTTGTGTTTGTGTGTGTGTGTATGTGTGTGTGTGTGTGCGCGCGCGTGCATGTGTGATTTGTATGGGCATGCATACCATGGTGCGTGTATGGAAGTCAAAGGACAATATCACAGGCTGAATTGTCTCCTACTCCCTTTTCAGGAATTCCATGGTTCAATGTCAGGTCACCCATCAGGCTTCCTCAACAAGTCTTTACCTACTGACCCATCTGACAGTTATGTTATTTTAAAATGCACACTTAAGCTTAGTGGAAGTGTCCCATGGTAGTTTATGATTCACTATTTATTGATTTTTGCTAAAGGCTAACTATCCCTGAATGCTCATTGTAAGTGATTGGCCTAGCCAATCAGTAATAGGTGTTAGTTCTGTTTATGACGGTAGGACTCTTAAGTAGTAGAAACAAGCTTCTACGCTCAAACTCACTCTGACCTTGATTATTCATTGCAACATAGGTGTGCCTATGAGATCACAAATGCAATAAGTTAGACACACTCTGTTGATGATCTCTCTGTTCCAGTTATCAGTTTCCTAATCTATAAAAATGGAGAAGGTTACTAAAGTCATTTCTATCTCCCCATAATTGAGGGTTGACATATACAGTTCTATAGTCTATTAGTAACTGATTCATTACTTTTTTGGTTTTTTTGAGACAGGGTTTTTCTATGGCTTTGGAGCCTGTCCTGGAATTAGCTCTTGTAGACCAGTCTGGTCTTGAAATCACAGAGATCCTACTGCCTCTGCCTTTGTTGGGACTAAAGGCATGTGCCACCACCGCCAGTTCATTCATTACTTTTTGAGAACCTTGTCAGACTAGATTTTTCGTGCATTGAATGTTGCAATATGAACAGGTTTTTGCAATGGTATCTTAAGTTCCATTTCATCAAAAAATATCAACTTGTATTTAATATGATTAAGAAGTAAAAAGTTTGCAGTGTGTTTTTTAAATGATTCCCACAATTTGTAAATAAGTATAAGAAAAATGCTAATGGGGATTATTCTTTTTTATTGAAAAATGGATTTTCACGCAATATAATCCAGTCATGGTTTCCCTTTTCCCAACTACTCCAAGATCATCCCACTTTCCTACTTATCCACACTCATGCCCACTCTTTCACTGTCTCTTTAGAAAACAACCAAGCAAGCAAAAAACAGCAATGGCAACAACAAAACAGGATAAAAGAATCAAAGAGAATTCTGCACTGAAGCCATCTGGGCCTGGGCTTTTTTTGTTTGGGAGACTTTTGATGACTGCTTCTATTTCATTAAGGAAACTACAAGAGGCATACACTGTACATCTAGATGCATTTATGATATAATATAGTTAGGGGATGTGAGATAAAGACAAGTAGTCTTACATAATATTGAAAAACCAAAAAGTATATTATTATAAAAGTTACTGTCTAAAATATTGAACAGATTCTTGGAGGCTACCAATAGTACAAGATGCTACAAATTTCTCCAAACTACTGCCGTACAAAGAAATCGAACCATCTGCAGCAATTCACCACTAAACCAGTGTTTAGTCTTATAAGTATGGGTTGTAACTTATTCAATGGTACATCAAGCATGTTGGCAAAGTATGGAGGGAAATTTAATGTGCAATTAGCTGACAAATTTATTAACTATGAAGCAGAGCTTAACTGAAGGTTTAAGGACATATTCTCCTTTCCTTATAGCCACCAGCATCTACAATGGACAACAATAATAATTATTATTTCTGAGCCAGACAGTGGTGGCACACACCTTTAATGCCAGCACTCAGGAAGCAAAGGCAGGTGGATCTCTGTGAGTTGGAGACCAGCCTGGTCTATCTACAAGAACTAGTTCAAGGGTAGCCTCCAAAGCCACAGAGAAACCCTGTCTTGAAAAACCAAAAAATCCCCTATTATTTCTTTGACTATTATATGTATTATGTACATATGTGTAGACATAAATATATGTAAATACAACTTGCTGAGTGCATTATTACTATATATATGTATATATATATATATATATATATATACGATTTCAAAACTGATGACTCTGTGTTGGACAACTAATAAAAATATTCACTATTAGAGAGCTTTTGACATCTACATTTTACAGTGTGCTGTGGAGGAAGGTTTACTATTGTGTATAATTTAAAATTAGGAAGTCTCACATGTAAGGGTAATGTAGAGGAGAACCCATTAGCACAAAGAAGTTAAGGAAAAGAAGTGGGATGTGCTTATTGAAAACACTGTTGAGGATGGACCCTCACTTTACATAGATAATTGTTTCTATGAATTAAACTGGGGGCTGAAACCTCTTTTCTTGGTTACAGAGTAACTGATACTCAATATTCAATATTTTAATCATGTGAAGATCATTTATTTTCTACCTGAGTGAACTAGGAAACTTTTTAGCTTTCCTTGAATGCATACACTCTCTTTGTATAATTCTGATGATGTCAATTAAATATATTGGGTTTTAATCAATGAATATATTGGAAATCTTTATGCAACTTATACTTTAGCAAAAATCGTACTTTAAAGAATAATTGATGGTGAATATTTATAGAGTTAATATAAAGACTTCAGTGACATTGTATTATATTTGAAAAAGTATTTAACAATTTGTGTAAAGTATATTAGCATGGAAAATATGTGAAATCTAGAGACTATATCAGTACCTTATTAGAGTAGAAAAGAAAGGGAAATTAGACTCAATTGAAAATTACAATAGATGAATTGTTAACTTTGCTGGGTAGGTTTCAAATAGCAACACCATTTTTGGTGAGGTATATCTCTGATGTATCCATGGGCTTCCTTGTCACAACTGCGTGATTTCCCTGACACATCGACTCCCACATGAATGCCTTCAAACTTTATGTGATGCCATAACCTGCCTTTATGGGGCTTTAGTCGAATCCAGCCCACTTTCTCAGTTCATTCATGGGATGGTGAGTGTGGATTGAGAAACGGCAGGTAAAGACACTAAGAAAAAGACAGAGACACAGGATAGAGTCAAGCAGGCAATCAAGTGAGTACTAAACACACCAAATTTATTCTTCACCATTCTTAAATACCCCAACCAAAGAGGGGAATATGGTGCCATGTACACAAAACAAAGAGACTTGCTTCCTTAATTCTCCAAACATTCAGTAACCATACCTTAAATCAATTTCCCATTAACTGGCCTTGAAGTCAACAGTAACCACATATCAGAAAAAGTCTGTTGTTACTTAGATAAGACATCCGAGGCCAAGATCAAATATCCTACTGTAGCCTTGCCTTAGACCTTTAAGTCTTATGACTTAGAACAATTTTGAACTCTCTTACCTTGAGCTAAGATAAATCGTAGCCATCTTTGTGGGACCCGACAATGTGACATTATGAAAATTGGTTTCACCTCTGTCTCTGCTGTGATCTTGTAGGCAGAAAAGAATTAAATCTTATTTATTTTAGTCTCATAATATTTTAATAACCCTTAGTACACTCAAACTATTCAACATATGTTAGTCAACTGAAAAATGTTTTTAAAAATAATGTTCAAAAACTTTGTTTAAGACAGCAATGCTGTTGGAAGTTGCATAGATTGACAGGTATCTACAAAAACAATAGCATAACAGTTAGGTATTATTTGATAATATTTTCTAAGTGTTTGAATGAAGCATGAAGATAATAATTTATTGCAATTAGAAGTATATATTACACTAAAAGGTTAAAACTATCAAAATGTACCCAAGAATGGAACAAAGCATCAAGGTTATTTTTTATTATTTTACTTATTATTATATCATTTGAAACAACAGCTTAGGTATTTAATGGAACTTAAAGTGGTTATTTTCATTCTCATCATATTTCAAATGGCTTAACTCATTCTTTCTTCATAGACATTTATATAAATGTTTAACACAGTTATTATGTTTCTTCAATGTTTTAAGCATATAATGACTGCAATGAAAAATTACTTTGCTTACATGCCTTATATTTTAGTGGCAGGGTACACAAAATGAAAATCCTCAGAAAATCAAGAGTTTTTGTGCAGTCATGTTAAATATACTAGTTAATATTATTATGCTGATTTTGAGAAGAAAGTCTGAGAGACCATAATTGAAAAAAGATCCATATTGAATAATGATTTTATATATACACACACATCCACACACACACACACACACACACACACACACACACTAATATATATATATATATTAGTGAGGGAAAAAATCACCCACTGAGATGTAAATAAAGCAGAAAGACAGCAGAAGACAACGCCACAAATATTTCAATGTTTAAGGATTTAATACATTGAGCAGAATAATTTAAGAATGGAATGAGTGAGGGGATGATACACAGTAACCTGATAGAAAAGTATATTTCAATAAGAAGGAAGTCTTTGCTTGTATCTAATGCCATGATGTAAAGGTTACAAAGAAGAGGAACAAAGGCTTCACAGCATAAAGTATCTATGACCCATACATTCCTACCACCACATCTACTAATAGCAGTAATACCAATTTTAATTGCAATTGTATAAACACTTCTCGGGCAGATACTAACCATGTGTCTCAGTTATTAAGCAATTTAAAAATAAGAAACATGTTATTGGAGTGATGATTGAAAATATATAATGACTCTCATGGGAAAAGAAAATGGGAGGTGGCTGCATTTCTCATGCATTGTCACATTTGAAAAATACCCTGTCAGTCCCATTAGCTATTTGTTGTTTTATAAATTCTGTTGATAGTAGATTTAAAACTTTCCAGTGGTTGTTGTCTAGCTTGGTATCACAGCAGCAACAGCAACAGCAGCAGCAGCAGGGAAGGTGCATATATTTGGAGGCTTGCATGTGGGCCTCAAAGATGTCAGGAAGCCACAGACTCTTTCACCAGTCCATTTCCCCAGGTCTGGTCTGAACAATTCAGTCTTTCTACACAGTCAAAAATCAAGAGCGAATGGGAGAGACTGCAGGAATTTCTATGACCTGTTTTCCGCAGGTCTGTTGACATACTTTGAGCTCTGCATAGGGTTCATTAAATAGCATCCCAAGTGGATTCCTACAGCAAACAAGGCTATACCTGGTGAAGTTAATGCCAAGAAATGTGTAAATTAACTGTATGTCACCATGCTAATGGAGAAAGATTGACCTTTCTAGAGTATGTGACTTGGTAGTTTTCTTCAGAGAAGAGTAGCAAGAAGTAGAGAAGTTACCTGAAAGATGCTTTGTTAAGGAGTGGTAACATGGTCACATACTTTAGTGTAATAAGAATAAAACTTGCAATGATGGAGAGAATGCAGATATCTTCTTAAGGGCTTAAGCTAGGTTTAGAGTGGAAAAGGACCCACGGAAAAGGAAGAGCACTGAGTTGTTTCCACAGAAATCATAAGACAGAGAATGGTGACTGGAAGAGTTTTCTGAAATGAAGGTGGGACAATTTCTCCTAATATAACTTATTTTCCCTGGAAGGCATTAGGTGAACACAGCAATTCCAAATGAAGAGAATGGGGTCTAGCTAAGGAAGAGGCACTAGAGATTTGAGCAGAGAGGAAATGAAATATAAGCATTAATGTGGAGAGTACAAAAATAAATTTCCTATAAAATTTATAGTGTGATTGTCTGGCTTTTGTGAGTGCCCATTTGAGAGTTTTGATCATTTGGTCATAAATATAAGTGAGTGCACTCAGCACATTTGCGGAACCATAACATCCTCGGATTAGATCATAATTACCAGGTGCCTGGGGTATTACAGTCGTTAGCTAGCTAAATTTTCTTCCCCAGATTTTTCCTGCTAGTGCTGCATCAATGTTCTTAAAACACTTTTAACATAAATTAAACTTTGGGCCAGAAAATTTTCATTGTTTCCTTTTTGTCTTAAAGACAAAATCCTTAGAATTTTGCTCCCTAGGTCTACAATATGTATGACCTTATCTGTTTTCTTCAGTCATGGGAAACAATAAGATTCTTGTGGTGATACCTTGCTTGTACAAATAAAGCCTGTCTAATGATCAGATAATGGAGCAAGCTGCTGCCACACCTTAACTCCTTAGCATCTCAGCACACAAGAGAGAGAGTGAGTTTCTTTTTCTCCCTGTTTTCTTCCTGTTTCCGTCTAGCTAGCTCACTTCCTATCTGTACAGACCTCTAGATCTCTATGGTTAGCTAGTGGCAAGCTCCATTCTCGGACCTTCAAACAGGTTTTATTTGTACATGCAGGATATCGTCACAGATTCTTTCATGAGTCAATCATATAACCTACTGCATACTTTGTGTTTTAGAATGTTCCACAAGACATTTATGCAAAAACTTATTAGAAAGGGGCATTGGAAGATTCAAGGAGGCCAACAAGGAAACTGTTGCAGAGAAATGGATGATAGCCTCAAAACATTCATAGTGGAAGAGTGTGAGCTGGGGGCACTAAGACACATTAGGATGATATTTGAACATAACTATAGATTTAGAGAGAGAGAAAGTGACAAGGAAAATCTTCATTTAGCTGATTGCAAGAGTTATGTGAAAAAGCAAAGCAACGGAGTAAGGCAAAAAATGTGGTCAAATTCTATGCATATTAATTTTGAGATATCCAAGTGCACATAAACATAAATTAGTTAATGTCTAGTTGTACCAGAATTGTATTTCTGAAGTTTATGTATGCAAATTATATTAGGAAATCAAGATTTGGTAGCCATTCCTATTAAAACAATAATTTAAGAATATATATAATGTGTGTGTGTGTGTGTGTGTGTGTGTGTGTGTGTGTGTGTACACACTATTGAAAACTTTAAAGTCCTGCTTTTAAGATTTTTGCTCAGGATTCAAAAAAGGAATTACAAATAAGCAAAGGAACTAAAGTCTGAGAGAAAAAGGAATTGACCCACACAAATGCTCCTCTGCATGTTCTTTATTCTTCTTCTCTTTTTTCTCCTGCTGTTCTGTTTCTCTGTTTCTATCTCTCTATTTCTTATCTCTCCAATTCTTGTCTTTTTTCTTTCTAACTCTCTTTTCTGTTTCTTTTGTTTCTTGAATCCTCCGCAGTGTGTGTGTGTGTGTGTGTGTGTATGTGTGTATATATATATATATATATATATATATATATATGTTTGCAACAGTAATTTTTTTTAACAATACAATGTGAGGCTTCACTTTCTCTATGAAACTGCTAAGTCTGCTAATATTTATATTATTGAAGAATATGGATAAAAAAGAGCTGTTTTTCTAACTGTTCGCATTACGTTAAAGGAAGCTCAAGGACTATCTTATTAGAGTTTGAAAGAAAAAGGACATGATAATCAAGCTGTAAATCCCAGCAGGATGAAGATTAAGATTAGGAAGAAAGAAATTGATGCCTTTTGTTTTCGGGTCCAGGGAATGTAGCATATTCAGTCATAGAGATCAGCCAGCAACTGCAGGGTGGGAGGAAGTGGAGACACAGAGAGAGTGAGAAAGCACAGCATGTCCAGGAAAGCATTCTTAGGTTCTTGCTTAGTATCGAAGAAGAGATAGAAACAAGGACAAGAAGTTGCTTTTGGAGTTAGAAAGCTGGCAGTCTCAACTGGGCTCTATAAGTAGCTGCATGGGGTAGGGTTTCTCAGGAGGATGGTGTACTACCTCTTTAGGTGATAACTATTCCTCCCATCTCCTTAGCAAGTCTACAGGTAAATCAGATTTTGTGGGATGCTCTCCTGGTTATATTGGCAGGGCTGGGCTTGTAAACTCTTAAAGAAGGAGACTGTATATGTAATGCTTTAATATTTAGAGCATATTAGAATGTTAGGTTTCCACCCAGTGTCAGAGATGATTCCATTGTTTTGATCAGAATAATGTCCCTTCCACTTAATAGAACTGGAAAAAGCCTTAATAGTTCCACCCAAATTTTACCATGAAGGATATCTAAGTTTATTAATATCTAAGACTATTAATCCCTGTAACATTTCCCTTCTATAGTTAAGACCCTGAAAGTAAATCAGTAGTTGGGCAAAAATGAGGCGTCCATTATTGCTGACTTACATTCCTTAGGAGATAATCAAGGGGACAAGTAGATTACATCATAACCATGTGAGTGTAGAATGACTAGAGAAGGGGGAGATAATGTTAGGGCAGTCATTGACTATTGTGACTATTAAGATTATAATAGACATTCCCATTTTCACAATCGCAATCCAGTTTCAAAGCTTCCCACCTATCATGATTTTTTATTGTTGTTGATCATACCATCAATTATAGCTTTTAGGCAGTCAGTTATCATTTAGCAAGAAGACAGACAGATAGTGAGAAACCTAAGCTTACTTCTGGCATTCCTGACCACAGACCAGAACAGTACCAAGGATATTTTTGGTTGTTGGGCAAGTGCAAGAGTTAGAAATGCTTGCTTTGGGGTACCTCCCACAGGTGTTTCCTTTGTTATTTGAAATAAAATGAACAAACAACATGGAGAAAGATTAAGTTTGGTGACAATAAAAGTATCAAATAGCTATGTGGTAGATTTAAAAAATAAATAAGGAAGAACTCTGTTTTGGATGTTTCTTCACTGTGCGTGTGGTCATGCATACTCTAATTACACTGTTGCCCTCTTAAGATGTACTGACATTTCTCTTCTCCCATGGTTTATATGATTATTTGGCTTGTTTACAAAAAGGGGTTATATAGGTAATATGGTATTTCAGAAACTCTATAGAGACTTGGCAAGATATCACAGCTTTTGTTTTCATGTTCTTGACTTCTATAAACCACACTTTGAGGAAGCCCTGGCTTTATAAGGGAGAGACCATGTTGAGACCAACCATGTGTATACAGTTCAACACAATAGAGTAAGCCCACCATAAATAATGCAGAATTATTTGAAAGAGAAAATTACTACAAGCTCATCAGGGACCTCAGTCAAGACCAGCAGGGGAACCTCCATTCTTAGCACAGTACAAACTTCTAAAACTTTGATGTATTTTGTATTACTATGTATAAATTCTTTAATTATGTCATTCTAGTGTGTTGTAAATTGGTGCATTCACTCAAACTTGTGCAATTGAGACAGAGAAAATTCATTACAACTGGTGTTATTGGTCTTTGCATTCTCACCACTATTGGTACAATAAAAACAAGATAGTCAACAATGTTGAATAGAGAACATTTGTGAAGAACATTCTCTGACAACTTTCAGGATCCCACTATTTTGTTCTGTTTCGTTTTGTTTGTTTATTTGCTTTTGTTTTTTGAGACAGGGTTTCTCTGTGGCTTTGGAGGCTGTCCTGGAACTAGCTCTTAGAGACAAGGGTGGTCTCAAACTCATAGAGATCTACCTGCCTCTGCCTCCTGAGTGCTGGGATTGAAGATATATACCAACACCACCTGCCTCATTATTCCAACTTATTCTAAAACACAATGGCTTATGACAATTATCTTCTCCAACTACAGGTGAAGAAAAGAAGTCCTAGAGGGGTTTATTCACCAACTCAAGGATATACATCCAATAAATATTTAAAATGTCACACAGGTTCAACTGGTTTACAGCTGTTTTCCCAGCTTTTGAAGCCCTTCAGTTCCAAATTTGAAGAGCATTTATGCCGTGCTCTTCAAATTTACAGTTGTGAAGGTTGGATAAGACATACTTATACTATCACACCTTTAAATTTTTTTTAGCAAGAACATCATTTTTGAACATTTTTCTTTTTACTTTTTCATTTATTTAATTTTTGTGCATGTATGCATGTGGTGTATACACACTTGCATGCCCTGATGTGAATATGAAGTGCACATGGATATTAGAAGAAAACTTCTGGGAGGTTCTATCATGTGGGTTATGGGGAAGGAACTCAGCCTATCAGTCTTGGCAAGAAGCTACCTGTTGAGCTGTCTTTCTAGCTTCCTTGAAGATATTCTTTATTCCAAGCTGCATTTTCTAAGATAATCCCAACAGCCTCCCTTTATGGCAGCTACCACCTCGAATATTATGCACACATCAAGATAGTAAATAATTTGTCGTGGACCTACAATGACAATTTTATAAGACTCAGATTCTAACCCAAATCTTTCTATTATGCTACTGATGATTATAATTCTTAAATTGATATTTAGTGGCAAATCCATTTAATTTTTAGACTCCTGACTTTTACTCCCAAGATGATCTATAAGCAACTCATCTGTTCTGTCTGGCAGCTCCATTCTCAAGTGACTTTGTCCCCTGGAATTTGTTCCTGCTCCCCCATATTTTCTTGCTTCTCCTCTTACATATTGCCAAAGTGTCTGTTTCCTTCTTTCCTTCCTTCCTTCCTACCTTCCTTCCTTCCTTCCTCTCCCCTATTCTCTACCACCCCCTTCCATCTTTTCTTCCTTCCTTTTCATTTATAACTTCTCCTGATTCCATGTTCTCAACCAAATCAAGCTCTCTAAGACAATAAAGATATTTGATGTTGTGCGATGTTAAACCATAGCAAAAATGCAAAGTATATCACAGGGAAAACCTTCAGTAAATATTGGTGAGTTAATTTATAAACTCTAAGTTTCTAGTTCACAGGAAGTTACTTCAGACTTTGGAGTTTTCATAGCCAAGGTCCCATGATCTTAATTATACAGTAAGCAATGTTTGAGATATATCCACCCTTTCAAGAAAGAAAAGCTATTTTAACATGGGATTATATAATATTGAAAGCTATTCTGGGTGCCTACAGAAACATCCTTAGTATCTCTTTGATTATTTTATCAAAGAACACATCTTAAACCACTGTATTAAAGAATGTTGCACTCTATATAGTGGCTTCCATGGACAGCTATCAGTAGCAGAAAATATATGATAAATTGCAACAGTAATGAAAGCATTTTTATCCACCAGATTCTGAAGACTGTGTCTCCTAGAAACTGAGGCTTTGGAAAGTAATCCTCATGTCTATTATTAAAAAAGGAACTTGGATATTAAGCTAATTAAAATAATCTTAATGTTCTTGATATTTATTTCATAGCTTTGAAGTCTTTCTAAAATAGTTCTTAAATAAGTAGAAAATAGTTGTATTTTTAGCGTGTTAATTACAATGACTACAAAGATGAATATTTTTTCTTTGAGGGCAATAATACTTGAGTTGACTTAGAACCAGGTAGAGTCAAAATGTGACTGATTTCATTACTTGGCTTCATATGGGAACATTAACATGCATAAAGCCAATCATAAGGCCATATTTTAATGCACTTGGAAGTAATTATTTCAAATAAACACATAAATGTGAAAATATAATCTATGTAAATCTATGTAAATGAGAGGTTATAGTGAATTAGTAGATAACATTATGGAGTAAATTGCTCAGGGTTTCATTAAATAAAAAAGACTAAAGACTTGGGTTTGCAAGAAAAAGCTCTTTTGCTGTTGCCATTGCTTTAGGTTGTTAATCTGGTCCAAGATGATCAATTTCTCGTTCATCATAATAATTAGGGGTAGATTTACTGAGCATTAATGTAATTTTCAATCATGCTAATAGTTGTGCAATCCTCTCCTCATTAATATAAATGAGGTAAATTAGATCCGTGACATTATAAAGGAGCAGCAGAAGCTTCGGGAACTTTCCTGGGTCCTCCCTAAACTCCATTAATTTAATTGTAATATGTTGTTCCTTGATTCTTAGTTTCACTCTCTTTATTTTCCATTGCTAATGGTTCTTTAGTCTGGTTAATGAGTGTACTAATCTCTTAATTTCCGTGACTGCTGTGGTGTAGTCTAAATCATACATACTTATCTTGTCTCATTACCTTTAACCCTTTCTCAAATATTCATTCAATGCTATTTGTGGGGCAGTCACCCATGCAACTGAAAATAGATGTCTCAGTGTCTCAGCATAGTACCCACCCACCCCCAACAAAAAAGAAAAAAAAAAGGAAAGGCCTTCCTTGTCTACCAGCTGCAGTCCAGAAGCATTACAGATCCCACTAGTGTAATTAAAGATGAGAGATAAGCAGACAATTTCAAACTTAATATTGCTTTTTTATGGTATTCTCACATTTTTTATTTATATCCTCCAGATGTAAAAATAAATTCACTTTTCCATGTTTTGTAGTTTAATCTTTTCATAAAACGCCTGTCCTGAAAACACTGCCCAAATTACGCCTCCCTTGTACAGTGTTTATCTGAGTTTTTACATAGTCTATATCAAAATGCGAATTTTATGACTATTTATTTACATTTTCCCCTATAGAGTATATGAAATTTAAAAGCGTGAACCAAAATAGTATCCGCAGACTCTATATAGTTGTTTAGCACCTTTAATTGTTCAGTTAATGGATGAACTATGACTTTTGCCCACATGTCACATTCTACATATATTTTCATTAATTTCTAAATTTCCTTCTACATGCAACATTTTAAAAATTTACAATGACACTGTTTTCTCTATTAGCGTCATTATATAAAAAGAAACCCTCAATATTTCCAGGTGGGAAATACCTTGGACTTTGTTATTATTACCAGTCATCTCAAGGTTCACTCTAGTTCTTTTCTAGAGTTTAATTAACATCAACTGATATAAAAATTAAAGGCTTTCCAATGTTTTTATACTGGGTAGTGTATCTCAGTCTCACACTTTCATATACACTAAGGTAGTTATTATCCATACTTCCTGAATTAGTAAATCCGGAAGTTTTACAGGCACATTGGGGTCTAGATAAATTACCTCTCTGCATTAGCCTACATTTGCCAATTTTTAATAACCTATACTGTCTCAGCTACCTTATAGTAACATAAAGATGAACATTTATGATAGGAGACTGGTGAAAATTGCAAAGAAAATACATAATGAGCAAAAATTGTATCATATAGCTAGGCATTGGCACACACAAGCATGTGGATTGGTAGGAGGAGGCAGTTAGTGTTATGATAAAGCTCAAGGATACCATGGCAGGCAAGATGGAGGGACAAACACGCCAGGGAGACAAAGTTTACTGAGAAGTCTTATTAGAAAGGGAAAGCAGGGAAAGGAAAGAGAAAAGAGTTAAAGAGAGACAGAGACAGAGAGAGGGCAGAATGAAGAGGGAGAAGGGTGAAGTCCGGTCTGCCCCAGAGAAACAGCAGGAAAGAGAGAGGGAAAAGAAAGCATGAAAGAGAAGAGAGGAAAGAGAGGAGAAATGAGAGCATAAGTGGGCGGACGTCTTTCTTTTAAAGGGTCCTTTGTACCTGGGCTGACCAGGGTATTGCCTGACGGGCTTTCTGTTAGGTAACAGGTGCAGGCCAGCATAATGCCTGAATCCTTACAGCTAGGCCATTAACTCTGTGGCAAACAACAGCCACAATAACAGCAGCCCAGAAAGTACTCTAGGCTCCTCAAGCTGTCACTCTCCATAAAAAGGAACAGAAATGCAAATTTTCTCTATTTCTCTCCCTGCTCATTAGCCTACATTCCTTACATTCCTACATTCCACTAATAGCATAGCGGGATCACATGCCTCATTCTCTTTACCCCTGTTAGTATGTGAACCCTGGTATTTCTTCCTTTCTTCCAAGTAGGTCTGAAAACTACACTAATTCCTCATCTTCCTGCTACTGTCATAATGGCCTTTAGCTGGTGTGGCCATTGCCTGTCATTTTGGTTACTTTTCTTGTGACTGAGATCAAATATTTCAACAGATGTAGCTTAAGGGAGAAAGAGGTTATTTTTTATGTTTGAAGGGGTACAGTCTATCATAGCAGGGGAGTCATGGTGGTCAAATGTGAACCAGTAGTGTATACTGTGTCTGTAGACTGGAGGCAGTAAAAGGTAAGTGTTGATATTGTTGGGCCCAGACCCCTGAGTCCTCCAAATACCAACAAGGAATTCAAATCAGTATGCAGAAACAAAGAGCCTTTATTCAAGCTTGAGTTTGGACCCTCTGAGTGTCCAGTGTTCTGGTACAAGATCAGAGAGTGTTGAGATCAATTGGGGTGGGTTTTTTTTTTATCATAGCACGGGTTGGGAGTAAGCAGATTGCTAACATTTGTATATGGGTGTCTTTGTGAAAAACTTGGGTGTGTACTGAGCTAAGGGTCTTCTGGTGATTCTCTCTACAAAGGTTGGAATGTTAGATTTCCGTTGGAATGTTAGGTATTTTCTTCTTGGATGCTGATTGGTGCATTCACAGGTGGTGCCTGGGTGGTTTCAGTTTGTGGTCTTTCCTGGAGTCAGGTGTTGACTTAGGGTAAACCAAAACTCAGGCCTGACTGATCTCTATGAAGCTTGTCATAGCAGGAGTGCTAACAAGTGGCAGCTGTGTAACCAAGCTTCCCTGGACCCTATATTCTACACTTCACAGTGTGAATGACAAGACCTAATCATGGGTCCTGCCTACCTATGGGCTCAAGTGCGTGGTATTGGGACTTAAGAGCCAGTAACTGACAGATTTTTTTCTAGGGCAGTGACATTTGCATATATTGTCATTCTTTAGGCCCTGTAGTTAGAAATAATAATTTTAAGATCATGTAATATCTCTTTGATTCTGCAAAAAGAAGGCCAAGTATCTTGTCTTATTGCAAAACTATTTTAGTTAATAAATCCATCAATTGACAACTCTGGGCCTATTTTCCTGGTGTGTCAATGGGCATTATAGTTAGACATTTTGTCTCCTGTGTGAGGGAGTTTCTTTCTCACTCAGCATTTCAACCAGGGAGCATGGGGTGAAGTTTCTTTCATATAACTACTTCCATCTGGCATTGGGGTATTTTTACCAGAACCCAGGAAGGCTGAAATATACTCAAAGGCTGAGCAAGGGGGAATTTGTCAGAAGCATCTGGCTCACTGACTGTGTTAAAGAGACACAGAGCATTTGTGTAGGCTGGAACAGTCCACATCAGTTTTCAGCAAGTCCAGGGCTCATGGTCATTTGGAGCAGATTGTAGTCTGCAACTGATACTTGGGTATGTCTGTCAACCAAGTGGAAACCTGTTGAGACACATTTAAACTAGGAACAGAAGTTAAAATTTATGATCTTAAAGGAAGTATTACGTTTGAAACTTTCAGGCCCATAGCCCTAGCAATTAGGGAAATGGGAGGATTCCCAATATCAGGAGAGTTAGAAATACCATGCTCGGGAATAGGCAGGTGGGGAAACTTGGGCTGTACTGAACTGGAGTCCTTTTAACTTGTGTAAAGTGGACCCAAGTTTTATGATCTTTTTGTTTTTACCCATTTTCATCTTTCAGTTCTAGCAAAATCTACAGAATTGGGTTAGAAGCATGTATATTTTCCTTCTGTCCAGAGAGTTAAGTATGCACTGGACAGAGATGTCTTTGGCCTGATGAGAAGCATCTTAAATTCTATAACTAGATGACAGTCAAAATAAATCAAAAATCTTGAGTTTGTGACCCAAACAGTAAGTAGTCATTGCTCTAACAGCTTATCAGAACTATATATATCATAGAAGGAGAAAGAAATCTGACATTTTTATTTTTTAAAACATTTATTATAGACATAAGCAGTTACTACTGAGAAAAGACATTTTAATCATGTTTCTTCAGTGGAGAGTTACATCTGAAGCCCATTTTCTTTTAGCAAGACAAAACCTGTAGAATTTTTTTAATTAGATTGCCTAGTAACTCTAGAAAAAAAACAAGACTTGATTTAACAAAGTGGCTGTATCCTGGGAGAAAAACCTGGGTGCCTGCTGTTAAGCTGACAAAGTTACAGCTAGCCTAGCCATCAACACTACCAGAGATCCTAGAAGGATAAATTATACCTCAGTGTAGAACAAGCAGCTCCTGAGTTTATTAAAAATGACAGAGACCAGTCCATACCCAGTCAACCATAGCCAGATCTCCATAGTGTGGGAGGCAGAAGTATCAGAACAGCATCAGTCTTCATGAGCCCCATGAAGTGAGAGACTTTTTTTTCCGCTCTGTGGAGGAGGGACATAGGAAGACCAACCTTATTTTATCTAGGCAAAAAGGAGTGCAATGAATTCTCCAGTGTCCTGCTGCTTGTCCACCATTTGGGCCAGGTTCTCACAGCAGGTGTTGCAATGAGTCATCTTGCCCAATGGTCAGCATTGCTATAATCTGCGTGGAGACATCTTGTGCCTTGTAATCTTTGGAGACTATGGGTCACTGCTAAACCTGGGAGTCCTTGTCTGATATAATAAGTGTTTCCCCCCTGTTTTTTTGAGACAGGATTTCTATGTGTAACAGCCCTAGCTGTCCTGGAGCTCACTTTTTAGACTAGGCTGTCCTCAAACTCACAGAGATCCTGCTGCGCCTGCTGCACAGCCTGTATCCGGGAATGTGCAGAGGGTGTCGGGATTGATTACACAGACCCAGAAGGCTCTTCAAGAAGGCTCTCCTTTATTCCTACTCTGGCTGGTTATTATATACCCTGACACCAGAGTGGGTAGCTAGAAAGAGGCAGTTAGTCTTTGGAAAAGGTTGAGGCCAGGGCGGTTCCTGTGGGCAAGCCCTTTTCAGGAACTTATTGCCCAGGACATTGTATTGTTTTTAGTAAACATGTTTTTAGTAAACATTGTCTTACAGCTGCCTCCTCCCAGGCAGATGGGGAAGTGGGTCTCTGCTGAAGGTCGGGTGTCCCCACAAAACCCCCTGTCTCTGACCCTGAATGTTGGAATTAAAGGAGTGCTTCACCACTGCCAGGAATAATAAGCTTTTTTAATCAACATTTTAAATGTCACATTCTAAAGATTTCTGAAGTATTTAAGGGCTGCCTAGGTATATCTGAATAGAAAATTTTGTTTCTAGTTACTTGTTTTAAGGTTACCTCTGAAACTATATGTAGGGGACAATGTAAGCCTTATCCCTACAATTAATTATGTCAGTACTTAGTGTGAATACAGTTAAAGAACTTGATCATTTGTAAGGTGACTATTAACTTGTATCCTTTAACAGTCTACAACAGGTTAGCAGCTTTCCTAAGACTAGAACTTCACATTATATTCCTGTCAGATTTATCTTTAAAATTAATGATTTTTGAATTGAAGCTCTTTTTAGTGAAGCATAAAACTTTTATATGACTCAGTTTATCCAAATAGCTTAAGCTAAAGTTAATAAAGACAAGGAGGCTAGACATACATTCTTACACCTGACTAGACCTTGAGTAAGGAGACACATTTTCTGAGTTACTGGTTCTCAACTTTCCCAATGCTTTGACTTTTCAATGTAGTTCCCTATGTTGTGGTGACTTCTCTCCATTGCAAAATTTCTTCTGTTGTTATTGTTATTTTATAATGGCAGTTTTGCAATTGTTATGAATCTCAATGCAAATATCTGACATACAGTTGTTCCTAGCCTACCCTGTAAAAAGGGTCGAGACTCAAGTGGTTGAGAAGATGCTCTACACCCTTTGCCAGACTGCTTAGGTCATTGTCTTGCTGCATCACAATAAATGAATCTCCCAGTTTCGTTTAGCATTTGGTGCTTATTGCTGTGTCCTTAATTTTTACCTTTTATTTTAAGTCTAAATATTAACAGTATAAAACATTTTCTAAGCACAAATGTCCCATAGCTTCACAAATTTAAATATATTTAAAAAACTGTTCTTTAAAAAATGTAAAACTCTCAAATGTCTTCCGGCAATATAAAAAATAAAGTATCCTATTTTATTTCAAAAGGAAGAAATCATGGGATAACCCCAATCTGTGTAAGGCAAAACTAAACTCCAATAGTCAAATAAGCTAAAGTTTTAACTGGTTTGTGGCTTAATAATGTCTTCGGGGGAAGATGTAGCTCCTGTGTCCTTCACAAAAACAATTTTAAATTAGTAATTATTTGATGAAAAATCCATTTTCAATACAGTTAAACAATTCCCTATATTATTTTTTTTGCTTTTTACTGTAAAAGAACAATTGTTTTTAAATTGGAATACGTAATAATGGCTAAGATAAAAGTATTGAGGTGAAAACAGTATAGTTTTATCAATCTTAACTAAACTAAGGTTACTATCTCATTCCAGTAAGTTTCATGTGTTTACATCATTTTATGTAGTCTGTTCTTTAACATTAAATGTATTACTCCAGTTGACAGTTCAATATTAAGATATAGATTTTAGAACTGTTTCACATTTATGATATCTGTAGCAAAAGTATTGATTTACTAAGTTAAAATTTATCTCTTTAGTTGAATACTTCTTTATTTTCTGATTTGTTTGGCATTTTGTACTTCATGAACCAAAAGTTATAATGTACATGGAGGAGAAGTTGACACCCCAGGGAAACTCTCTTCAGTGACTCAGTGAATGACCCATTAAAAATTAAAGTTAAACATTTATGTAGGTATTGAGATACATTTTGACTTGACATTTACCTAATTTTACCAGAGAGATTTTCAGAGGTTTCTCAAGATGACTGGTCACAAAGGAGAGAAGACAAGTGGAACAGATCTTTTTGTTGTTATTGTTATCTTATTTTTCAGTATAAGCTGTTTACACAGCATTGCCTTGGGAATATGACTAGGGACCACTGTAGCATCCAGTGTCTTATGTTTTCCTCACTCCCATGTGCAAAAATAGGATTATCGCTAAAATAGCTTTACATAGTTGCACACAGCATTTCCTGTTATGCATGTAAGCTTGTAGCATTAGCAACAGGAATGGGTTCTGGAGGTGTTGTGTCTGGCAGGGTAGTAGAAGATATTTCATATTTAGAGGCAGACACCATTCCTTAGTTGTTCCTTTTTCACCTGTTAATTTATTCATTGGTTATCACTTGCTCTCAAAGTAGAAATAATGCCCCCATTATTGTGTATGCTCTTGAGCACTGACCCTTGCAATGGAGTAATCTAGAGGACAACAGTTGCTCACTTGAACGTTAATGTATCTGTGGATTAGCATTCATCATTTCTACAGTTGGTGAGGAAGATGGGTAGAGATGAAAAAAGAAAGAGGACAGAGAGTAGGAGAAAGGAGAAAAGCAAAAAGTTTGAACTGTGTTTTTCTTGGAAATGTGTGTAATGTGACCAGATGACTCAGGTTACATCAGTTATTTTTCTATTAAAAATGAATGCTTTGAACTTCAAAATATAGTTCTTTTTTGAAATTCTGGTAATTTTGAACATCATAGAAACATCTTGACAGTAAGTTTGGTATTAATGAATTAGTTGCCCTTTAAAAGGAAACCATTTGCCAGTTTCTTTCAAAAGTGATGGTAGCATGAGGTTACCATCTGTCCTTCCTTAATATAGGGATAGTGTCATAGCGCAGAGACAGGGAACCAGACAGCACACCAACATACTGAGTTCTGTGCTCATTTGTTCTGTGAATGACTCAATAGCTCCATCAAGCTGAGGAGACTGTTTTGCTCCTGTTATTAGACTAGTCTAACAATGACTATTGACTAAATATTATGGGGAGAATCAATACCTAAACATCAGATGGACAGAAGCCCTAAAGCCCTGTGTCTTATATTCCTGATCACATTGCTAATAGATGGCCTTGCTGCTACCTCCAGCCATGCTGACCTCGATTTAAGTCTTCCCTTCCACTGTGACCAGAACTCTCACATACAGTGGGACAGATACCACCATTGCAAATGAAGAATGAAGATAGGTCAGTCAAAGTAATGGTATTACATGGAGAGACATTCCATGCCAGGAAATGGTTTTACTGTCGTCCCAAAGGAAAGCTAACTCTGATCAATTTTGAACATAATCCTTAAAGACATACTCCTAAAGTGTGCTCTGAAATGGTGAAATCCCAAAACATGAAAATTCCTGTGAGATCCCAAAATTAGGCTCCCAAAGAATTAAAATGCTAAATAGCAAAACCCTGAAATTCCCAAACTCTATTTTTGATTGACAAAAAGTATATAAAGGGAATAAAAGGACAATTTTCATGAAAGAACTTATAGGATTTTCGGTTACATAAGTTTATTAAAGAAGTAAAAGTGGCAGCTGTCATTCACAGAGGATACCTAGACATAATTCCACTCTCCCATTTGAATGGGAGAACCTTGAGGTCATAATTGGGCCTTGAGGTTGGAAGTAGAGCACTAGAGAGGAAGAGTACCATATGTGGAAGGAGCATAACCCTGTCTCAAAGGGGAGGGCTGTCCCCCGAAAGCCTGGAGATTACTTTTAGAAGTGAAGAGAAGGGACTATAGACGTGGTTCAGTGCTTAATCTCTCTTGCTGGTTTGGAGAGGATCCTGTTTTGTTCCCAACACACATATGGCAAAACCTTCTCACTCCAGTCACAGGGACCCACCACCGCCATCTTTCTCTGGCCTCCATGAATCCTGTATAATATATATATATATAAAATATAATAATATTAATATTATTATATTATTATAATATATATACACCCACAGAAATAAAATACAAATAAATAAGTCTTTTTTAGAAAGAATGAGAATAAAGGAGAGTGGAGGTAGGAGAGAGAGAGAGAGAGAGAGAGAGAGAGAGAGAGAGAGAGAGAGAGAGAGAGAGAGAGAGAGAGAGAGAGATGCAGGCAGGAAGGGTTGAGACAAGCCCCTTCAGAGAGCCTTCACCTTGGACCAGGTCAGAGGTCTTTTTAAGAAGTTTCAGACAAATCCACAGAATGAAGGAAAGGTCTAAGGTCTGGATTTTGGATTCTTTCATGAATGGTATGACATTTTACATAATGTGATTGATTTCAACACAGCATATCTACAAGTAGCCTTGAGGAACCACGTAATGGTTGGGAGCATGAATCAGGGGTTGTCTTAGGCTACCGACAGACTCTGTTCCAGAGAGAGCTGCGAGGAGGCTGATTCAGGCTGAGAGATTTTACCTGAAGCTGCAGGCCATTGTTCAGACACTGTACCATGCTAGACAGAGCAAGCCTAGAAAATGCTGAGACATTGCTTTCCTGTGTCTGAGAGTCTGATTACAGCTGAGGTTGATGTAGGCTAGAGTGGATTAGATGGTGAAGAAGAATCACAGTGAGAGCAATGCCAAGTGGATGTGTTTTCTGAGGAAAACTATCTCATTCCCACTTCAGCCAAGAAGAGATATAGCTACTGCTATTCCATGAATTTGAAATCTGGTTAGTGATCTTGAAAGCTGGCAAACTCTTAGGGAGCACCTGCATGAAATTGCCCACAATCTGTTCTTTTGATACACTTTGATGTGTCAAATTTTGGTTTTAGATTATTTTCCCCAGTATTTTCAGTTGTTTACTAAAATTATACTATATATTTTATTTCTGTATAATTTTCCAATGCTGGGAGTATAAACAATACAAAGATTTTGAAGGAGTTCTTATTCATTTTGTATGGTTTTTTGCACTTGAACCTACAAAAGTTCATATCATGATACTGACTGTATGTAAGACATGCAGGCACATACATTAGAACACTGCAATTTCCTGGGTAAGTCAAGAGGTGTCATACTGTACTTTTGCATTTGTGGAAAGTAACATTTCTCAACATCTAGGCTCTTTGGGTGTTCATGTATGTGTTCATGGGGGTTTCATTGTTTGCTCACTCTCATCAGGACTTTAAATAGTTTGTGCTCATCTGAAAAACCATAGGGGACAACTGAAATCTCTCTCTCTCTCTCTCTCTCTCTCTCTCTCTCTCTCTCTCTCTCTCTCTCTCTCTCTCTCTCTCTCTCTCTCTCTCTCTCTCTGTCGACAGGGTCACATTATGAAACCTTGTCTAGGCTACAACTTTCTTGGTAGACCAGAATGACCTGGAACTCACAGAGATCCACTGGCCTCTGCCTCCTGAGTTTGGGATTAAAGACATATGCTACCACAACTCACAACAAGTTAAGAATTTGATATATCTATGCATTTTGTTTTTTACTATTTCTTAACGAATATGTTTATACCTATAAATTATAATTAATTGACTATCATTTGTGCATCTGTTTATATGGCATGTTTTTATTATTTTATTGGGTAATGTGGCAAAGTATCCCCTTGTTTTCAAGTTTCAAAAATCTTTAAAGTATAAATAATTGTCAATAAAGGAAATTTTGATTCTTCTAGAAATGTAATTTTGGGACTTTAAGCTGTAGAGACTTTTGAATTTCAATTTCTAATATTATGCAGTTTATGGTGATTCCTGCTAGCATTATAGCCAGAGTCTAACTCTAATGACCTTGTGGTGAGGGATTGTGGGCAAGTTGTATTTGTTCACCTTAATCTGCACAAAAGAACAAGCAAAATAAAAAATGAGAGAACTCAGCTCTACCATACATGGAACTAAATAGTGCTAACAAGATGAAAGAGTTCAGAAGAGGATGTGTACATCCAAATACTCCATCACAATGAACACCTTGACTATATCTTTGTGAACCCCTGAAGGAGAGATAAGCTGAGCAAAACCCAAGTGTTTGACACAGGAAAGCTGAGAAAATAAACATGTCTCATCTTTTTTTTAAGATTTATGTATTTATTATGGATACAATGTTCTGCCTACATGTCTAGAGGCACTAGACTGAATTGCAGATGGTTGTGAGCCACCATGTGGTTACTGGGAATTGAACTCAGGACCTTTGGAAGAGCAGGCAGTGCTCTTAACCTCTGAGGTATCTCTCCAGCCCCAAACATGTCTCATCTTAAGTAATTAAGTTTGTGGTGATTGGTTATGCAACAAGAGAAAACAGTTGTGAGGATAAATACGACAGACAGACGAATTCAAGGCATAAATTTTGCAGCAATTAATATTTCCTTTTTAAGTTTCCAATGATGAGCTGTATTTTCTTAAAGTTCTCTTGGGGCTTTGTACTGTAATTTGTAAAGAATGATGTTCTTTTTTTTTTGAGACATGGTTTCTCTCTAAGACTCAGACTGACCTCAAACTCATTGTCTTCCTGCCTCAGCACTCCACCACTCCAGGGATGTTGATCTTACATTATAAGAAGTGATGTTAGATACTGAATCACAGTATTGAAATTATATAGTATATTTTGGACACATACTTATCAGGGCATACATTTTTAAACTTTCTTGTTTTGGTGGACTTCCAATTTGCATGAGTTGTATGTTTTGTGCTTCTAGAAGAGTGCTGTGAGGGAACAGCACTGCCTCTATGTTTGCCTTATCCATCAAAGCAGCTGTGCAAACTGCGGGCTGCTCATTTAGGCTAGTGTGTGATCCTAACTCACCATGAGTGTGTGCTGGGTAGATTTGCCCTGCTGTCAGGAGTAGGAGTCACTCTTCATTATAGGGAAATCACCATCAGTACATACACCAAATGACATGCCACCAACTTAGTCTGAAATGAAGCATGGCAGATCACTGTTAGTATGCCAGATTGATATTCAGAAATATATAACTCCCTTTTCTGAACCCAATAGGGATATAAACATTAATAGATATTTAATATGTCCAGTTTTAATGCCTTGTTTCATCTGAACTCCTGGATAACAAGTGACTTCACAGAGTCTGTTCATCAGATAGTGACTTAATTTCTTTGGATATTCGATCATTTCTCAGCTGTGTCAAGAGCAAATTTCTTGCCACGGGTCTCCTGAAACATCTCATCGATCATTCTATTCTAGAACTCACCCAAGCAAGTTAAGGGAAGCTGAACAATTTTATAGATAGTGCAGTGGACCACTGTACCTAAAGGAAGTTGAAAAAAAGAGGATTGAAGGATAAATGGCTCTGTGAAAGAGTCCAAACACAGAAGGACAGCTTTTTCATGACTTCACATATGTGTGCAATCTAAAATCATTTCCATTTGAAGTCAGATGTAGAGATAAATGATAGTTAGTAATGACTTGGAGTAGGGATGTTAAGGCAGGAAGGAGGAGGCACAGTTTTACCCAAGTATGAGAACAAGCTCTGGAGATCCTTTTGGCTAGCATCTGGACAATCAGCAATGACAATATGTACTTGAAATGACTAAGAGTGGGCTTTACATGTCATTGCATTGCCAACTCGCTTTAGTCAAAAATTCTTTTAATGTCTATATTGTGCCCATAATATATACAATTTCTGTCAGTTGATAACTTTTAGAGGGGAAATAATAAAAAATACATAAATAATTTGGAGATTCACTAGGTTCCAGGGAACACTTCTGAGAAGAAAAGCAATTTTAATTTGTTAGATTAAGTAACGTCATTAAATTGTGACACAAAAGGCAAAATGAAACACTGTGAGTGCCAGATAACAAGGTACCACGTCAATATCTTTTTAATTTTGTGGCTCAGAAAGCAGTGTAAGATGGTGGTTTGATGCTTGTCATATGGCCATTCTTCTATGCTTCACCCTGATGTTATTTATGCCTTACTTATTGAAATGATAGGTTTCAAGGAGTGTGAACAGGGTTTGTCCTTTGATCCTAAAAGGTGTCATTTCCCTATTGTTCTCCTCAAGTCCTTTCTGCTTCCCAGGCTTTTGTGCCTGCAGTTCTCTATGTTACTTTCCTCCTCGGCATGATGTCTAGTGTTGCTCAAGATTCTTATCCCACCATGTCCCACTGCCACTTTAGCCCCAAATAAACACACAGACACTATATTTGCTATTAAACTGTTGGCCGAAGGTTAGGGCTTTTTATTGGCATGCTCTGTCTTAATTATTAACCAATTTCTATTAATCTAAGTATTTCTACGTGGTCTTATCTTACTGGTGAATGCCTGGTGTATCCTATTCTCCCAGTGGTTACATGACAACTGTCTTTGACTGGCTCTCTCTGCCTACCTTTCTCAGGATTCTCCTTGTCCTAATCCCTCCTATCTTCCTGTCTCATTGGCCAGACAGTGTTTTATTCATCAACCAATAAGAGAAACATATATATACATATATATATATATATATATGGACATACCCCATCAGTCCAATTCTTGTTTTGTGAATAACATAAAGTAAGAGTGGTCAGGGAATGACACAGTTTTCCATTGCAGTTCTAGACTCTGGACAAGATGCGAGTCTGCCAAGGTTGTGACTGCTAGCCTTATCTAAGACTTTTTCTTGAAAAAAAATATGCTGCGTCTGGAGCATGGGGTTTATGTTCTTCATTTTCAGGTGAATAAGTGATTTCCTCTGTTATTTAAATATTACTTTTGTTTTCATACCTATATAACCAGGTAGGAATATAATATACCATCCGAACAATGAAACAAACTATGAATCTATATGATCAGTATGCTTCTCCGGAGACTCTGAAGAACCACATTCCCCAGAGACTCTGAAGAACCACATTCCAGGTGCTTTCAGCCCTGTTTACCTGCCCTTGGGAATATAGTTTTTATAAACATATGTAACATAAATTCATATTCAGGCAGATGAGTAATGCATTCTGTATAATTTGCATGGTGTTTGTTGTTTATTTTTGGGAAAGTTCACATAGCCCAGGCTGCTTCAAAGGAATTATGGATCTGAGGATGATCCTAAACTCCTGATTCTTCTGACACTAACTGAGAGGAGTCAGAATGTTAATATCATATTGAGGTTTTCTGCATTTCAGAGACTAAACTCAGGGCTTCCTCCATGCTATGCTAGCACTCACCAAATGAGAGTAATGTAAGTAGTGTACATTATGCTTACATTAAATCCAATTGTAATTAAAAGAAAACTTGACTCATTTTCTCATCACTCTTTGTAATATTGAGATTTGTGATGATAAAAAATGACATACGTGTTACTATAGACACTACTCGATAAAATATGTAATTAAAACTCAAACCTGTCTTTTTATATAGTGAGTTACTTATAGAAGTTCTTACTTGTCACATTTTAATTCAATTTTTTTCTGTTCTTCTTTTAGCCTATTGCTTTGATCTTTTTCTCTGTGATTTCCAAACTGTTGATTTGCCCTGTGGCTGTAATTGGAAAGCAAATGTCATTTAAGACATCAGCTGTAACACTGCCATCAACTAACTCTATATCAACTCTGAGTCATGTTCTAAGTAAATGCATTGTGACTATGATCACATTATTTTGCAGTATGAATGGATAAGTAAGTAACTCAGGAATGACAACATTATGAAACAGCTCATAAGTCCTCCATCCTCTCAGCAGCACAAGTTACTGTCTTCATATCTATGATGGCATACTAAGAAGGAATTTTTTGCTTTGGCTCATGGTTTTCAGAGATTGCCCACCATCGTGGAGAAATCATGGTGGCAGGACCATGAGACACGCTGCATCCTTATTCAGGAAGCCGAGAAACTTAAGTTGAATGTTGATGGTGAGACTGCTTTCCTACTCCACTTACCCTTCCCACTTTTATTCAAATTGGGAGATAGTGATGCCTAATTTAGAGTGGGTCTTCCTTCTTCACCCAGTTAAACCTCTATAGACACACCATCACAAACATGCCCAGAATTGCATCCCTTAATGTGATTCTAAATACAATCAAGTCAAGGTTAACCATCGTACCTCCTGTGTTTAAGATGGAAACATTTTCCTGTTACAGAGAATGACAAAGGAAAAAATTGCATTTTCTTTCACTGTTCTTTTCCTCTTCCTTTCCCTTCGCTACATTGTCTTCCTTCTGGATTTTGTCAATAACAACTTTTAGAACTAACTTCATCCTAAAAGAAGCAAAAGAGTGTGAGTCTTAAATTCTAATGATACATACCACCTTCAGATAAGTTTTTGACCCCCGAAGCTCAGGTTCTTCTACATCACTGCTCATCATTAAAGTCAGAACAGTAACTCAAGCAGGTCAGGAAGTTAGAGGCAAGAGCTGATCCAGAGGCTGCGGAGGAGTGCTGCTTACTGACTTGCTCTGCATGGCTCGCTCAACCTTCTTTCTTATAGAACCAAGAACACCAGACCAGGGATAGCATCATCCACAGTAGGCTGAGCCCTCCCTTATCAGTCACTAATTAAGAAATTTATAGGCTTGTCTACATACCTCTCTTATGGAGACATTTTCTCAATTGATCTGCCCTCCTCTCCATGACATTAACTTGTATCAAGTTGACATTAATATGATACAAGATTACCTAGCACAGCGAACATCAAATAAAAGTTCATGGGGCATGCTATCAAAAAATTCTAAGGAATAGGAACACTGATGTGGCTCAGAACGAGAAAGGACTTGCGTGAGTTCCAGTCCCCAGTCCAACATTATAAGAGTGAGTTGACTTCCATAATTTGTTTTTACAACTTCCTTGAACTGGCATGCATGTGAGCACATACACAATGAAATAAAAAATGTTCTCAAGAAAAAATGTTTTAAAAGTCTTTCACAATTCCATTATTTATTGACTTCAGTAACATATACCTTCATTTATAGTGTAAACTTTTCAGAACATAAAGTTTATTTCATTTTCAAAATAAAGTTTTATTCAAGTCCCTTCTCTATATATTTACCAAAACTTTGAATGGTAGAATTTGTGTAGAGATTTTTCTAGATTGAATTCTTGATTGATCATGCCTTTCAGTACAGAATGGAAACAAGGGAAGAGCTGCTACAGAGAAGCATGCCCGGAAGAGCAAAGGGAAGACACGACAGTGGCTATGCAGAGTATACCTCCATCTCCAACATACCATTCCTAGAAATTCTCAGTATCTGCAAAGTGTATTTAGAAAAGTATGATTTTATCAGTACCACAAAAGTTTACTGCATAGATTTAAGGTTACATAAGTCTAGGAAATAAAAGTTTTTATTGAAAAACAATCATGGAATTTAAGATTTTTTAAAACTACAAGTCTTGGCAGTATTATTAAAAGGATAGTATGTGGTTAGCCCTCTGAGACATAATGCAGAGTTGCCTGGTGAATATGTTTTCCTTGTGAGCATCTCTCTCTTCTTTGCCCCTCTTCCCATCTCTCTCTTTGAGACAGACTTGGTTTCTCTGTGTAGTGCTGGCTAGCCTGGACCTCATTCTATAGACCAAGCTGGCCTTGAACTCAGAGATCTGATTGCCGCTGCCTCCTCAGTGCTAGGATTAAAGGCATGCACTACCTTGACTGATTGAGCATCTTTTAATTTGAGTGTGGCTAAATACAGCTTGGGGACTGTTATCTGCAACACTAAGGAATGACAACCATTAAAGTTTGGGTTCCTCATCTAGTTTTTCTGTTAAGTGGAAACTAACTGTTTAATTCACTTACATTGAATATGTAGTTTTACTATTTCTGATCATGTGTTTTAAAGCTAGAATTGTCCTAATGTATATTGTTGTCATGGCTGTTATCATTTTGTGTTGAATCTTTTACTTACATCCAAACATGTCTAATATAGAATACACTCTTGGAGAATGATACCTTGTCTTCTTTCTGAGGCATTCCACATAAGGAAATGCAATGCCTTATCCAGAAGATCCCCCCAGTTTGTCTGCTACTGAGTTATAAATATACTAACAATATCTCAAACACATTTTAATCATTTTTCAATGGCATTTTAAAACATTTTTAGGCAACACATATCCAAATTCAAAGCTATTCCCACCACTGAGCCTTGAGAAAGTTGTTAAGTATGGCAATCCCTAATGTCCAAACTCACACTCAAACACTTTCCTGATATGCTCTAGGAAACAATAAAAAGAAATGATCAAAATGCAAACTATAGGTTGGTTATAAACCATGTGTTACATCTAGCACTTATTCTGCTTAAACAGAAATCAAAAGGTAGCAAAACCTGCATGTATGTGTTTGTAAGCAGTCTCCCAATTATATCCAAACTAAGTTACTAGTCTATCACATTTGGAAGCTCAAATGCTTAAAGTGTAACTATTTTGATCACAAATTGAACAGTGACTCAGAGCCTATTGTTCTGTAAACATTAGCATTGACACAGCCTTGGAACCTGCCAGAAATGCAAAGATACAGGCTTCACCTCCAAATCTAATGAGGCAGAAATCCTGAGGGCCAGGCTTCACAGTCTGTTCCAATGATTCCTCGGAGGGTTTCAATGCACATTGAGTTTGGAAGGCACTGAATCAAAAAGGGAAGTGGATGTTGATATCAAACTTTTACAGTGAGCTATCACAACAGAGCTACAGGCTCCACAGTACCTGCCTGGAAGGAATTTGAGAAATCTGAAATCCATGACAAAGTTGAATGCACTTACCAGAGGTCAAGTGCTTATAATTAAATAAAAACGTCATTGATTTAAAAAAGTATGGCATGTCTTGCTCCCAAACATTATTTAACCACATGTAATACATTGCAATAGACAAAAACTCGTTGAACATATCTTTAATCAATGATGTGACAATATTTGGGAAATATTCGCTGATGCAATTTGTTTTCATCAACTCATTGGTGATACACTAAATATGTGGAGATGGCAAGACCCTAGCCACTTCCTTAGGTCATGGACTTTGGGGAATAAGGAAGTGTTTTGAGAAATTCAACTCTACTAATCACACAGACTCTAAGATCATGCTTCCTTATGGTGTGCCCTGACATCTTGCACATTCTCTTGGATCTTAGACAGGAAAAGGGGGGTGGGTTGAGAAAATGGTTCAGTGGTTAAGAGCACTGTTTGATCTTCTAGAGAACCTGGGTTCAATTTTGAACACCCAAATGGTGACTCATAGCCATTTATAACTCCAGGTAGAGGGACTCTGATGTCCTCATCTGACGTCTGTGGACACCAAGCATATAGATGGTGCACAAGCATACATGCAGACAAAACACTATACAACTAAATAGAAATAAATCAGTGAAGTCAATACTATATTTTAAAAGATAATTAATATATTTTTAATTTTGATAACTCAGTAAACTAAAGAAAGTTTTGTGAGAATAATAGAACAATCCAATTGGGAAAAATCATGTAAAGATTGAAAAGTCTAGTGAAGGAATTAGCTTTATGCTGTTTGTGGAGCTGAGTTTTAGCAAACCAAGAAAGAGCACAAGAAGGTAACAGTTTGTTTTAGATGAATATCCACAGGATTGTTGTACAAGAATAGATGAGAAAAGAAATTGAGTGAAGGAGAAAATTCCATAGATTCTTATTTTTGCCTTCTTTTTTTTAAATTTAAATTAGCAACGAGCTTGCTTCACATGTCAATCCCAGCTCCCTCTCCTTCCCCTCCTCCCCCCCCAGTCTCCTTTGCCCCCCACTCAATTCCCACTCCATTCCCTAGGGAGGTTGAGGCCCTCCATGGTGGATACCCAGAGTCTGTCATTTCATTCAGGGCGGGGCCTGGACCCTTCCCCAGGAGTTCAGGCTGAGAGAGCATCCCTCATTGTGGGAGGGGCATCCAAAGTCCAATTGTATGCGAGGGATAAATACTGATCTACTGTCCAGGCCTCCTCACTGATACCCACATTGAGGGGGTCTGAATCAGTCCCATGCTGGTCTCCCAGCCCTCAGTCTGGAGTTTAAGACCTCCCCATGTTCATGGCAGCAGTTTCTGTGGATTTCACCAGCCCGGGCTTGACCCCTTTGGTCATCATTCCTCCTTCTCTGTCACTGGGTTCCGGCAGTTCAGTTCAGTGTTTAGCTGTGGGTATCTGCTTCTGCTTCCATCAGTCACTGGAAGAAGGTTCTAGGATGGCACATAAGGTAGTCGTCAAACTCATTATCAGGGACGGGCATTTAAAGTAGTCTCTCAACTATTGCTTAGTTTTTCAGTTGGTGTCATCCTTGTGAGTCTCTGGAAATCTCACTAGTGCCAGATCTCTACTCAAAACCTATAATGCCTCCCTTTATTATGGTATCTCTCATTCTGTTCTCCTCTATTCATTCTCCGACTTAACCTTCCTGATCCCCCATGTCTTCTCTCCCCTCCTCTTCTCCCCCTCTATTTTTCTGGTTCCCTCTCCCCTCTCTCCATGCTCCCAATATGCTCAGGAAATCTTGGCTCATTCCCCTTTTCTGGGGTACCATGCATATCTCTCTTAGGGTCCTTCTTGTTTCCCAGACTCTCTGGCAGTGGGATTGTAGGCTGGTACTCCACTGATCCATGTCTAAAATCCGTATATGAGTGAGTACATACCATGTTTGTCTTTTGGTGACTGGGTTACCTCACTCAGGATGGTTTCTTCTAGTGCTGTCCATTTGCCTACAAATTTCAAGATTTCATTGTTTGTTTTTTCCTCTGAATAGTACTCCATTGTGTAAATGTACCACATTTTCTCTATCTACTCTTCAGTTGCGGGATATCTAGGTTGCTTACAGGTTCTGGCTATTACAAATAATGCTGCTATGAACATAGTGGAAAAGACATCCTTGTATCGTTTGGGGTGTATGCCTAAGAGTGGAATTGCTGGGTCTTGTGGTAGACTGATTCCCATTTTCCTGAGGAATCTCCATACTGATTTCCAAAGTGGGTGCTAACAAAGTATAAATGTGAGACAATAAGGCCAGAGGAGGTGGCAAAATGGAGTAGAATATAGAACAAACAAATTGCTTTGGAAATAATATTTGAAAAGACTTGCAATAGTTGCATACAAAAAAATCAGGAATGATTTTGGACAGTAACTAACAAAGTGAAATAACCTGCACACACACTGAAGACACATATTTTCCTAATTAATTAATTAATTTTCACTTTTTGAGACATGGTTTCTTGATAAATTCTTGCCTATCCTGGATCTCATTATATAGACCATCCTGGCCTTGACCTCAGAAATCAGCCTCCCTCTACCTTCTGAGTGCTGGGATTAAAGGTGTGTGTCACCATTACATAACAATATCATTCTTAAGCACTGCTTTTTAGTTATATCTTAAATTTTTTCAGTTGTCCTAAAATGATAAATTTCTTTTTACCTTTATTTAAATAACATTGCTCATATTTTCTCTATGCAAATAATAAAAATAGATTTATGCGTGAAAACATAGCTTAGTGTTGTATGTCAGCAAATCAATTTACATGAGGATAGAGTTTTATCCTTATAATGTTTCTTGTAGTTTGTGTCCCAGAATTAAATTTCTGTGAATACAGAATGACATCTTTTTCAAAAACTCCTCTCTTAGATCTCAGATCCTCTTTGGCCCTGCTAAAACAAATCTATTGGTGTAATGTTTCTTAATCTCTTGGAAGGACAGATTATTTTACTGTTTTACCAGCTCATGTTGCCAGTACTGTGTGTTTCTCTGCCCTCCTTCTACCATGCCTGGAATACATTTCATTTGTTATGTTGTATAGTAAATACTTCATATGTTATCTTTTACAAGTCACTGCACAAAGACAAGAAGTAAGAAAATGAAGCCTTAAGTTTCTTAGGAAAAGTATCATTTTTGAAATTTTTACTTACAAAATCATTAGATGGACTTACACAATCTATTTTCTTTCTATAGAATCTTTATAAAACAAAATTAGAGAATGAATCTTTAAATACGTGCTATTTGCTGTAAATCAGTATAGATTATTAAGACTTGTATGTATGAAAATCTGAAGTGAGGAAAACTACATTTTATACATAGAGGAAATTTTTTTTTGGTTTTTACGAGACAGGGTTTCTCTGTATTGTTTTGGAGGCTATCAGTCCAGCCCGGCCTCGAACTCACAGAGATCCGCCTGCCTCTGTCTCCCGAGTGCTGGGATTAAAGGCGTGCGCCACCACCACCTTGCCAGAGGAAAATTTTTAAACTGCCCATGACTATAGATATTTATGTAGGGAAATACATATTTTGCTACTGTCTTAGATTAGTGGCTCTTAAAATTATTACAATATTTGAGGAGTTTTTGTTAGAAAGACTAAAACCTGGTTCTATTCACATGAGATTCTGTTTGGGTTGGTTTTAAGGGGATGTGGAAGTCAGTAATTAGTATTGTTTAAACCCATGGGAAGTGACTATTTGAAGTCTAAGGTTCTGTTGAAGAGTTTTTATCAACACAGAAACTGTACTGTTGAGGTAAAGCAAAATCATACTCATTAGCCAAAGACAATATATTACAATGAATGAGTGAATAGGCATTGTCTTATTCTGCTTTGTGTACAAGCAAGCAGTGTCTGTGGACTTCACATGAACTCTTTTTACTTTGAAGTAGACACAAGACTGAAAACAAAACAAAACAAAAACCTCGAAAATTAGGTTTAATGAACTATTAGGCAGAAAAATTAATGAATACTTTCACTTTGTCTTTGGGTAGAGAAAATATCTATTATTTACTAAGTGAAAACTTAGTTTGTACTGAGTAGCTAGTATGTGTCAGAATGAAGTTCCAACAGTGCAGCTTTAACTACAAGAAACGAAATGTCTTTCCATTATGGAAGTTACATCTAGCAGGTGGAGTTAAAATTTGACAGTCAATTATTTAGAATTATTGCTCATTTTCTTTGTATTTATTTATGTTACCTATTAATTATATAAATTATTTTTTATATAGACAAACTTAAATAAATAAGTTTAAAATACAAAAAATAATTAATGGAAGTAAATTCCCAGTTAAAACACTTAAGAAAATGTGACATAAGTGTCAGATAACGGACCATAATCTTCTCAGCAGCCACATGTGGACCTTGAAATAGTTAAGTGGTAAAAGAGATGTGAGAGGAAAGAGTTGGCAAGTTTGCATGAGTTTTTGAAAGTATAACCTTTTGAGCCAACTTAATTCTTTTACTCAGCATATGTCTTAGATTTTATATGAACGCATTAGATACCATTCAGTAAATCAGATATGACCCATAACCTATTATGAAACTCAACACCCTTTATGCAAACAACAGAAGACAGATGAAAGAGAAAGACTACAGAAGAGAATATGCAATTAAAAGTTGGCTTTGTAGAGACAGACAAGGAAAAGTTTGTCATTGCAAACACAGTTACTGGAGACAGTGGAGCAGAAGCCTTATTGTTCATTTGAGAGAATATACATACATGTAACAATCATTGCTCTCAGTTAAGATTATGCTTAGAAACATTATTTTTCAGATTTTTATCCATGAGATTTCCATACGTATGAATGAATAAAGGTAAATGATTTCTGTGTATATGACTAAACAAAGCCTGGAGGAAAATACCTGGAGAAGCATCATGTTATCAGACTTCATCCTCACATAGAGACATATCTGAGCCATTCCAAAAAATATTAATATTAAAATGGATCTAATAAATGGAAATCATTAAATGAAACAAAATTCACTGTTTTATTCATTTAAATTGATCATAATACAATGGCTTTAATGATATATTTATTTTTCTCAGAAAGAGCTTCTGGAAAAATAAAGTTTAACGGCCTGTTAAATTTGGTGCAAGATTTAACAAATTGTACCAACTATGATAAAAATTAGCAAAGAATACAAGAAAAATGAATTGTAGGACAATTAGGACTTAGGCTGGATGATTGTGTGTGTGTGTGTGTGTGTGTGTGTTTGTGTGTGTGTATCCTTTAAACTTGTAAAGTTTGACCTAAATCTCTTCATAGAGAGACCTAAAGATTAGATTTTTCCAATTACTGTGGAATAAGTGTTGAGAAATAAATTAAGATTAGTTCTGTGATACAATCTTTGTTGATTGGAAGCAATGCAATTTCTTAGGTTTACTAACAGTGAAGTAAGACTATCTTTTTTTCTGTTTTAAATTATAGTAAATATTTTAAACTCACAAGATAATGGACCTTATTATTTTGGTAGAGATAGCATCAATTATTGGGTAAATGCATGTTTTATATATTTTATACTATGCCTCGCTCATACTAACTCAGCATATATTTCATAAACTTTAACCCAGAGAACATTATTTCTGAATTTTGATGTGCTCATGTTGCCTCTTTTCAATCATATTAGTTCTTAAATTTTTGAATACATGCACCAATTTTATGTGACAAAATAGTAATTCTCATAATCTTAAAATTTGTCTTGTGAAAAGTGATATTCTAAATATAGAAATGTGTTATAATTTGCCACTTAGAAACTAAAGAAATGTACTGATTCAAAAGATATTAGTCATCCTTAACATGAAAACTACAATTCTGTCACCCATAGTCTTTATATATCTAAATATCTCACCAAAGGAAATGGTTTTTTTGTGTGTGAATTATAGTGTGCTTTTAGATATACATCTGGAGAAGTAGCAAAGGAATCATCCTGACTTACTTGTTCCAAGCCAGACTATTTCCAACTTATTAAAGATACTCATCATAAATAACCAAGCTCTTTCAGACAAGATCAGGGACTAGAGAACACAATCATTAGTAGTATATAACAAATCTCAAACTCCCTTCTTGTATGGAATACTAAGTCAGAAATCCAACATGAAATCCAATGATGGATGAAGGGAACAAGAAGTTGGGTTGTAAAAAAAAAAATAAAAGAATAAAATGAAAGAAGTTGGGTTGTAGAGGAGCTGGGATGGATCTGGGAGGAGTTGGGGGAAGGGGATGGATAGATCAAAGAATTTTGTATGCAATTCCCAAGTAATTAATAAACATTATTAAGACAAACAAAGCAATTAAGCTGTATTATGATGGTATATACCTGTAATCTTAGTCCCTGGGAGTCAAACTAGAGCAAGCATGGCAAGTTTGAGGCTAGTGAGAAATAAATAGGGAATCTGTGTCATCTGAAGACAAATAATGGGACCAAGATTTTACAAGCATGAGAAAACAAACAAATTCTACAACCAGCTACCACCAGTACCATACACAGTGATAACCTAATGTGATACTTTGAACATGGCAAGTTTCTTAGGAGCATTGAGAATCTCATTAGCATGTTCTTTAATGTTTGTCCTGCTATTGTGGAAGGGCAAATGACAAAATTATTGATTTACAACTCACAGTGTTTTAGGAAAATGGACTACTACACTTTCCAGGAATAGACCATCTCAATCATGTGCAAAGCTCAGATTGTTTGACCTATTGGCAAAACCAATTTTGGAAGTATCAGATCTCAGAACATCACTGTTTTTAAGTGTGTTAAGACTATACTGATAATAGAGAGAGAGGAGGACATGAAAATGAATTTGAGTTTAACCACATGCTGTGCTAAGTGGCTATCTGAAAATCAACATCAGTTATCCCTTCTCTAGAGAACCAAGTGGAACTCTTAAAACTAGCGGTTTTTAAAATTCAAATGGCAGTCTTCGTGTGCCTATAGCACAAAGAGGGATGCTCTCTCAGCCTGGACTCTTAGGGGAGTGCCTGGACCCTACCCAGAGTAAAATGACAGACTCTGATATCCCCTATGTGGAAGGATTTGGCAATAGGGTGGGAGGGTGGGGGGAAAGGGGAGTGGGGGAGGAGGGGAGGGAGAGGGAACTGGGATTGACATGTAAAACAAGCTATTTAAAATAAAAAAAATTGAGAAAAAAAATTCAAATGGCACAGAGTAATATGGAAGGGAAAAGCCAAACTGAGTGTGACAGGGACTAGTTAAGGAAATTTCCTCCTAGAAAGAAGTGGAAACCCCAAAAATGTGAGTTATGACTGAACCTGACTTTGCAGTACTATAATTAAATTGTGTCTGTTAGCCATAGTAAATGTTGTCACCTATGAGATGGAGTAAAAGCATCTCTCAAGAGGTAGACACGATGAACTATCACAAATCTTAATGTGCTTGGCATTCGACCTGGCTGAGAAAAACAATCAGGTGCTGTAACTTTGCAAGGACTATAAGAGAAAGAGATCAATTATATTAAAAAATAAGTCTATGCACCTCTATAACTGATACATTTACTATCAATTTTCTAATAGTAAAGAGCAGGGCCCAGCTTCTCTTTACTTTATAATTTAACCAAATAGCATATATAAAGGCATTCAGTCTATTTCTATGTAATAATTTAACATAAACATAATATATACTCTTTTTGTGGTCCACTGATCTGGCATTGTAGAAGTTTTCCAAAATTAACCTCACTTTATTAACATTTGAATGTCTGACAGCAGCTAATAGGAAGAAAATTATATTCTGAAAAGGTGAACTTTTTTCCAATTTCTTCTGTAAAGATTCATATTTAGAATTTTCTTTCTCTACTGTACCTGTGATTTTCAGGAGTCTTTATCTGGATATTAATTAAAGTTACTTGGACTGAATACTGAAGTTTAATGAAGAGGGTGTATGTCCTGTAATGTCTCATAGTCCGCCAATCAGTTACTCATGGATCAAGCCCTTAATCAGAGCCACTGCTAATATTATTCTCAAAGTAAAATGGAATGGTAACTTTATCCAAATGGAAAGAATTTATTTGTGGCTAACATGTATTTGTGAACTGTTTAAAGGTACTCAAGAAGGAAGCTCCTGAGTACTAAAGGATGTCCTTACCATTTTGTGATGTAATTGATTCAGAAGGTGCCTGAAATGTTAGTTCACCTCTTTCAGTTTCAGACACAGATGTCTTTCACTATTAACATTAATATGAGGCTGTAATTACTTGATGACATTATGGGTTTCTACAAGGGGTTGCAAGAAATACCTTTTCACCTCAAATGGAGAACTGGATTTATATTTAGTTACTTTCATTGGTTTGTCAGAGAGATACATTTGGAAACTCAAAAATAACTTCACCAGAGAACTCTAGAATCTATTAAAGTATAAATTACGTCTCCACTTTCCTGCTCTTCTTTGTTCTAAAATATGGGCATCTACATAGAAGTGAGCTTGTAGCACTCTTTGATTCAATGTGTTTTTGCTGACCACCTTTCATGAATCAAGTTATTTGGGATCTAGAAGGGAAAGATATGTATAGGACATGGTACCTACCCTTCAGGGACAGCAATTCATCTAGGAAAGAAAATGGATGAAGGTATAGTGTGAATACACCTGTTACACAAGCCTGTGTTCAGACTAAGTGTGTCTTTTTGTGAACTCCTTCTAGGACTATATATGATTTATATCTACATATACATATTTATCTATATGTAGATGGTATAGATATAGATAGATATAGATTGGTTAAAATTTTATATATAGAGGAACTAGTTAAAGTTCACTATCTTGATTTTTTCCAACCCTCCAACCCACCTTCCCCACTATATCTCAAGATTAGTCATTTGTAAGTGTAATGAGCATTCTTCCCACTAGCCTCGTCAACCCTAAATAACACACAGAGATTTTAGTAGTTACAATGCTGTCAGCCAATGTCCAGGGCTTCTTATTGGCTAGTTCTGTCTTAAGTATTAGCGCATAACTACTAATATTTATATATATATTTCCAACCTCATGCATTCTCTCTTCCTGGAATCACATGGCAACTCCCCACACTTGACTACATTTCCCAGACTCCTCCTCAACTCCTAGTCCCACCTAGCTTGCATCCCTTTTGGAAAACAGTGCTTTATTTATCAACCAATAAGATAAACATATACACAGAAGGACTTCCCCTGTCAGTAAGGAAATAACCACAAATTGCCACCCCAACCTGTTTACTTTTCATCAAAAATATATAATTTCTCTTTTATTCTTGAATTTTCCCCCTCTTATCCTCTATGATGTACTAAATCTATAATATATGTTGCTTGAATAATAGAAAACAGAAATTTTATTTATTTTATAATAATTAGAAACATTAATAGGCATCATTTTGTATTTTCATATTGAAGCCTACTAATCACATTATAACCCATTAAAACTACGTTGTGATGTAGACTTTACTTCCACTGTACACATAAGAAAGTAGATCATGGAGATGATGAGAAATGGCTTACAGTAAAGGGATCTTTACCTGGGCTTGCTTTTCTTGGTTTAAGAGGCCTTTTCATTTGCTTCTTTGATTATTTTTTACAAAATTAAAATACTTCACTTAAAAGAAAGATGGTTAGCAATAATGGGGTTTTTTATATAATTTATTTATTCATTCTACACACCAGGTTATTTTTTTCAAGTTTTAAACTGCCTGTAAGAAAAAGTCTAACACATGGAAGGCCCCAGGAAGGTAAATTAGTTAAGATCACCTGGGTAAACTGGGATGGGAGATGGAAGGGAGGGAATGGAGCATGGGAACATCAAAGATCAAGAATACCAAGTTGGGGGAGGAAAAGAGGAGAAGAGCAATGAAAGAGATATCTGGACCAAGAAAGGCATTACAGGGTCAGGGAGAAACCTGGTGCTACAGAAATTTTCAGGAGTCCACAAGGATGACCCCTGCTAAAACTCCTAGCAATAGCGTAGAAAGTATTCCCCTTTAATGGATTAGTGACTACCCTAACTGTTATCATAGAACCTGTATCCAGCAACTGATGGAAGCAGATACAGTGACCTGCAGGCAACCACTAGACTGAGCTCTTGGAGTTCAGTTAAAGATAGGGAGGCAGGATCATATGAAGCAGGGGAAAACCACAGACCAGAGCTAGAGGGAGCTCACGTACTAGGGACTGACAGATTGGGTAACTTCATGGGTCCGAACTAAACCCTCTGATGTGAGTGACACTTATGTGACTTGATCTGTTGGGGAGGCAGGTCCTGGCAGTGGCACTAGGATCGATCCCAGGAGCATGATCTGGCTTTTTGGACTCAATTCCCTGTGGTGGGATACCTTGATCAGCTTTGATAAAGGAGGTTGGGGCTTGGTCCTTCCTCAACTTGGTATGTCAGATTTTGTTGACTCCTCAAGGAAGGCCTTGCCCCATCTGAGGAGTGAATGGGGTTGAAGGGATGAGAGGCAGGAGGGAGGGGAGTAAAATAAATAGTCTATAAGATTGTGATTGTGATAATAATAAATTTATGTATCAAAATTTCTCTCCTCTGGCACCTGAAGATTAATAAGGTTATGTGTTTGGAGTCAGTACTTCTTACTGCTAAAGTACTGCTTGAGTTTAATGAATAGGTTATAGGAATTGCAGTGCTAAATGCTATTTTGGTGTTTTTGCTGTGTGTGGCCTTCTTGTAAGTAACTTGTACTTTAGGACATTTACTACCTGAAGAGACCTAACCAGGAAAGTGCTGCTTTCATGTATATCTTCCAAGTAAGCAGCAGAGAAGAAGAGGTTAAGAATTTGTTCTTGGTCAAGAAAGATCAGGCAGTTTAGTTCCAGTAGGATGTTTTGGGACTTGATGCTTCAGAATCATTGACTGTATCTCAGCCCCATGGATCTGCTGCTGCTGCTCCTCATAAATTGTGCCTTCCTAGGCTTACTTTTGCTCCTGTCTTGCTTTCTTCTGAATGTGCATATCTTGGGAAGATGGTTTATATTTGGTATACTGTTGAGTATCAAATTCCAGATATCATACTTGGTGATTAGTAAATTGTCATTTAGTGAACCAAAATTCTAGATTATCTCTAATCTAAACAAATGCAAAATGCAAGTAGTCAGAAGAGAGAGAGGATTGGCAAATTTGGGAGAGCTATATATCTGCAAACAGTCCCCTGTTAGGAAATGTTCCAGGTGTTGTCACCTACACAGTGTCAATCGACCAATTAACAAAATTATATTTGATAATATGATTCTTAAGCTCTCTGAGTCCATCTTGAAGTCCCCATATCAGAAACATTCCTAGACTTCAATCACTCTACAATGGCTCCACTACCACTGTTACTTCCACCCCTACAAATCTATGATGCCTCATGTGGGGTGTGGGTGTGAAGTGGTCTTTTCTTGCTCCATTGTGTTTTGTTTCAGGTGAGTCTTGTTTGTGTAGCTATATGAAGCTTTCTTGAATGGAAAGACTCAGAATGCATACATTTTATATCAGCAGAGGTGACTGGGTGTTAGTGGCTCATGCCTTTAATCCCAGCATCTGGGAGACAGAGGTAGGTGGACCTCTGTGGGTTCAAGACCAGCCTGGTCTACAAAGTGACTTTCAGGAGAGTCTCCAAAGCCACAGAGAATCCCTGTGCCAAAAAATAAAAATAAAAAAGACAAACACAATCAGCCCCTTTGGTTTGAACATTATTCAAAATTACCTATTGTCTTTTCTTTCAGCACTATACAGAATTCTGCTTTTCTGGGGATTTTTATGACAGCACATAAACCAATTATACTTAGGTGTCACAAGCACTCTTTCCTGCCAGCCATGTCAACCACAAATAAACACACAGATGCTATATTAATTATGGAAATGTTGGCCGATGACTAGGGTTTCTTATTGGTTAGCTTTTTCTTAATTATTAACCCATTTCTATCAAGCTATGCATTGCCATGAGGCAAGGCTGTGGCTTACCCAGTAATTCCCCTGTTTGTTGTTATTCCTTTGGCAGCATCTTGATTCTGGCAGGCTACTCCCTATCTTGCTCCCCCATCAACTAGAAAAAAGTTTCCTGGTCTTGTATTTTTTTTACTTCTTGTTTTCAGGACATAATCCCACATTAGAGGAAGTCTGTGTAAGAAAGCAATAGGAGAACAAGAAACCATTCCATTTTCTCTCTAAGTGTGCAGGGCCCTTGAGCTGTTAATAACTACCACAAATATACTTAACAGATATTTTCCTGAAAAGATGCCATGTAATTCTTGAAATACTGATAAGTTCTGTTTTTTTTTTTTTTTTTTTTTTTGGTTTTTACGAGACAGGGTTTCTCTGTATTGTTTCGGAGGCTATCGGTCCAGCCTGGCCTCGAACGCACAAAGATCTGCCCGCCTCTGCCTCCCGAGTGCTGGGATTAAAGGCGTGCGCCACCACCGCCCGGCTGAAATACTGATAAGTTCTTACATCACATTGTTATTATTCTTCACATTTAACAAAATTCAAAACCTGTCTGCATATGTTTCTGGAGTCTTTTACTTTTACCTATCATAAATATCTGACTGTGACACTCTCACCATTGTGTAGACTGAACAGCTCTACTCAGATTCCTGATACTAATTTGAGTTTTGACACAATTTAATCAATTTAAGTTTCTATTTTAGCTATCACAATAGAACATTATTGATAGAAAACTAGATTTTAAAATTAACTTATAATAGCAAATTATACATTCTTTGATTGTGAGTTACCCTTTCAAGTCCTCCTACAAGTGCCTAGGTTTTGTTATTTTTGTTGTTGTTGTTTGCTGGTTTGTTCTATGACATTTAAAAATTGTTACTCTTTGTGCCAGAAAAAAAATAGCAATGTGCATGTAATTTTCTGGACTACTAATAAATGTGTCAGTTTGCAATTTAGAAGTAACGCATTGAAGGTTTAGTAGGCCCAAATTAGGTAGGTGAAAGCATGTGATGCATGTGTCTACATGTGTTTGCATTTTCACCCATATATGTGTACATGTGGAGAGGATAGAAGTTGATTTACATCAGGTGTTCCTTGATCATTTCACCTAATTTTCTGAGGTAGAGTCTTTAAACAAACCCAGAGCTCACTATTTGACCTAGAGATGTTCCCCAAAATCACAGAATCTTCCTGGCTCTTCCTTTCTTCCTTCTCCTCACTATTTTTTTCTTTGTTTATTTGTCTTTTTAACATGAATGCTGTCCATTTTAGTAGAGCCAAAAAATATCTAGCTGGCCACCAGAAGGAAGATCTCTGTGACTACAGGTCTAGGAAACCTGGGAAGGAACTTGAGAAACCTTATTAAGAAGCATTCTTTGGCCCATGAAGGGGAAAGAAGTAATTCCAGAGCCACTTGGTGAAGTTTGGAACCAAGAAATCAAACAGAAAGCTCTTGGGTTAACTAGAGAAAATAAAGTAAATGGAAAATCTTGCCCTGGTCCACTCAAGTCAGACCCACATGTTAGTGACAGCTGTACCCATTGTGGGACCCTACACTTAACGTTGGAGCAAGGACCGATTCAACCAAGGCTGGGCTTCCAAGCTACCTAGCTTCTTAGGGCCCAGAAACTTCTAAGGCTGTTTAGGCTTCATGCCCCAGAAATAGTCACTAGTTTATTAAACTAGAAATAAGCAAACTAAGTGCACCTAGTTTAAGAAGGAATGGTGGGGAAATTTTTTGCTTCATCTTAAATATAATGTATGCTTATTTTATTCTCTGAATACATTTTGAAAGAAAAACAAAATCAGGGGCATAATATTCATGTATTATGCAAAACCTGTGACCAGAAGCTAATGCTAAACTTTGGCTTCTTGTAGCTACAGTGGTTTAAAGGTTTAGTTGTTTCAGAACCACCTGAAGAACGTACCTTATTAGGCTTCATGCTCTGGTTTCTGATTCCATGTTTAAAACTAAAGAATTCATTTTGAATACATGTTTAGATTTGGTGATGTAGCTATAGCCAGAACCATTCTCTGGGAGGCACTGACTGAGACTATGGAGTGAGATGAAAGGAAGGAACAAGTTTTGTTGGTGTTTATCAGTATCTAGTAATTGGTGTTACAATATATATATATTGTAACAGCATTGTCCAAAGGGAGAAAACTCCACATACAGTGTGTGTGTTTGTGTGTGTGTGTGTGTGTATTAATACATCACACTGAACATAAACCTGATCCATACAATATATCATCATCAATCATTAAGAACATAAGGAGACTAAGGTAGGGGACATGCAAGTTTGAAGCCAGCCTGGGCTACAAAGTCTGACTTAGCTTCAAATAAAACTATTTGACTATTTTCTTAATGGGTAAAATTGTAAAGAAATGCTAATAAATAACTCATTAACAATTATTTCTAAAGGGGCATACATGGTTTGTAAAGCTAGACATGTACTAGAATATAATTAGAATCCAATATTTAAAGTTCCTTCAAGTAAATTATTTATACATTTTGCACAAGGTTTTTAAATAAAGGACATATCTTAGACACATAACAATGTATTGTGAGACCCATTAAAAATTTGTACAGTAGTGTAACTATTAAGAAGGAAATGTGTTCAGGATAAATTATTTACTATTTTAGTAGAAAAAATGTTTTTCTGCATAATAATACATCTGGAAAATTATAATTACAATGATCAGTGTTGCTTTGCTGTGTTATTTCTAAAACTATGTCTGAAATTTATTTTTGTCTTTCTAAAATGCCTTACCCTCCCTGGGGAATGGAGTGGGGATTGGGTCAGGGGCTGGGGAGAGTGGGCGTGGAGGGGAGAGAGAGGGAACTGGAACTGATATGGGAAGCAAGCTTGTTTCTAATTTAAATGTATAATAAAATTGTAAAAATCAGTAAAATATAATATGTTTATTTATTTAAGGATATAACTAAAATGAGAATAAATAAAGGAAGTAATTTTTTAACATTACCAGACCATGATTTTCAAAATTAAATTTAGCTGTTGTTCATAAAGAGTTATCTTTGTCACTTAAAGTACCATTTTGAATGTTATACCATCATAATGTATATCAGAATGGCAAGAAAATGAATTGGATGATTTTAACTGATTTATTCATGTTAATTTACAGAAACATGTAAATTATACTATATATTCTGTATATAGTATATCTATATGTATATATTATGCTATGTATCCTACAGGACTGTTTTGTGCACTGAAACCAGTAAGACAACCAGCCATAGTTTCCTGGTTGTGTTGCAGAAATCAGAGTAAATACTCAGTGTGGTCTTTTGTGATCTCTATGATAATGCTGTGGGGGTAGAAGCAGGTCATTTGCCCTAGGCTAAATACTAAGTGGCATTCCCAGAATTGAATCTGTCTAACCAACCATACCCGAGTTTGTTATTAGAAGTCAAGGAAAGGTTGTGGAATTTACTCATGCAAATTACCCACCTCCCTTCAGCCTGTTAGCCTGACATGGTGCTCACACTGATCCCCCAACTTTCTCCACTGTTGATATGCTATTTGAATGTTTGTGAATACGTTTTTCTGAAAATTTTCTCAAATTATATTATGATTCCAAGGCCTGAAAGAAGACTCTAATTGAAAATAGAAATATAACATAGGTCTTTGCCCAGGATATTTTTCTGTTTTGTCACCCCCCCAACACACACACACACACACACACACACACACACAAAGGAAAAGAAAAAAGCTATAGGGCAATGTCTAATTTCCACTGAATAAAACTTCTCATTCTTCTTATCTTTTTTATGAAACAAAAATAACTTTCAAAGTGTTCCCCCATCAGAATGTGTGTGTTGGGAGGGTGTGAGAATTTGGTTAGGGGTTGGTGCGAGCATTGGATGAGAGTGTTGTTCTGAGATTTGGGTTAGAGTGTTTACCATCCCTTTCATGAAGCTTGTGAGACCCATGAGTTTTCTGTCTTTCATGACTTTTCATACAAAGCTGAGCCTGAAGTTCATTACTGCAAGACATCAGACTGGCAAGTACATGAGAAGTGGCCCTGCAGCACTATCTCTCACTGACTGAGGGTCTCATAAAACCTGTCAAAAACAATATCAGCAGTCAGTGCAGCCAGGCCACCTTTTAGAGAAGAGGTTTCCATGTTTATATTCAAAAGTATCAATCATTGTAATACCGACTCAAGCTTGTCTTTCTGTAGCAATACTTCCATTTGCAGTAAAGATGTAAGGGGAGTACTCCTGTGTGTTCATGGATCTTATATCAATGTCAAAATTAGTATATAAAGCATCCATCAATTATATACACAAGGTGAATTGGTCATTCCTTTTTACAAAGTGCTATATATTTGAGATTTTACTACATATTTTCAGACACCTCTGGAAGCAGGCAAATTAACAAGTGCCTGACTACCGTATCTGAGTGATAGTGAAGGTTATGGTCTGAGAGTTGCATTATGTTATCTGCCCAGAAACTGGAGCCCTTAATTTTAGAATTCTATTGATGCTTGTTTATAAATACCAGAAATATTTTCCATTTTGTTTTCAATTATCACAAATACAGAAGACTGTTCATACTTATTGACTGTTAGCCTAAATGGGTATCTAAGCAGATTTAATTCTATTCACATGCAATTTGATGAATATACAAATTTCTGTCAAGTATAAAGTCTTGAATCAGCTGAGGTATAGTTTTGTTATAGTTGGTTATTATTAAAGGTAACATACAATAATGCAGATACTTACATTTAAGTAAAATGTCAATTCAGAGAAGCACAGTTAAGTTTACATAGTGCTACTCCATCACCAGATAGCCCCAGTAGCTAGTGACGTATACACACTGTAATCATTAACTTTGTTATTTCATAGGAAAGCATTAGAATGAAGACTGTTTGGCTAAAGTTTAGAATCTCGATGGAGATTTACTATACTCTATTTTGAAAGGTAATCATACCAAAGCATTCAATGTGTTTTAAAAACTGCCTAACCTAACTCCTACTTCTCTTTACATATTAAAAAGGAAAAAAAAACAGCTTGATCAGGATACTATCAAAAGCACTATTCTTAGTGTATGTCTTGGTATGTCTCCTGTTCTAATTGGCAACAATACCATGATAACAGCATCCTAATAATTTCAAATACATTAGATCTCTATACAAGTATTTAGTAATTGCATCCATTGCCTCTGGGAGATGTTCATGTAAAATACCCAAAGGTTAAAGGTCATATTTTTTCTACAAAGTACTTAACACAGTCTCTAACTTACAAAAGATTAGAGTTCAATCTGTTTAAATTTCTTTGATAATAAATTTTTAAGAAAAGTATAATCAATTAGCAAAATTATATTTGATAATATGATTCTTTGTACTTATTTTCTGTTACTCATTTTAATACAAATTATCTACCCATTTATCTACTCAGGGGAACCATAAAATAAAATATTTTGGATTTAATTATTCATAAGCTCAAGCTAGTCATGGATTTGAGAAGTTCTCATCAGTAATATGTCACAGAACATTAAGTATGTGCTTACCACATTCCTGTGAGACTAATTGAATCATTAAGCTATAGCCATTAGAAAACTGATCAAATGGGACAGACTTAAGTCATGAGATTCCTTGTGATATGATTTCATTCATTAACATGTTTGGCTCCTTCCCTCCTTCTTTTCCTCATGGATCTATGTGGAGCAGTTGTTAAGCATAACCATGTCTTACATAAGAAAGAGTGATATTGATTTGTGCTCCCTGATTCAATGCCTGAAAATGGTCGTGTCTCCTGCAGCATCAGACACTACTCAGTGTGCTCCTAACATCTTCTCGTGTCTCTTAACTTACATGTTGATAAAATTCTTTAGGCTATGCCTGTTGATAGGTAGATACTTCCAGAAGATGCCACTGAGGGAAAAACCTGTTTATCATTCCAGTAATAGTATGTGGTATCCACAGCATTGTAAACTAGCTCTTTCCCTTTAGAGATTCATTGCAAGATATATTACAGTGTGTTCTGTATAGTGTTGTTGACTACAGGTAATCAAATGGATGGAAGACTGAGCACATTAGTTCACCTGTTGTAGAATGCACAGTATTACACGTTCTGAGACTTGTTCCATGGGCTAGTCATTCACCTTTTACATTCTTGAAGCTCTAATTGATATTGGTGGGGTTTTTTCTTCCTTGTTTTAGGTAAGCAATAAAACAACAATAACAACAACAGCAAAGCCCCAAACAAACACAACCAAAAAAAAAACAAAGAATTTTCTTCTCTATGGTTTAACACTTGTCAAAGACATTAACATTCTTATTGCTAACAGGATTCATGGTGATTTTTCCCAAAAAGAGAGCACCTGCATCATTTCTGTACAATTCAAATGAATCTTCAAAGTTTCCATCATAAAGCTGCCCAGTCTGTAGTGAGTTATACTTAGAAATACATAGTTGTCTAGTTCCACTTATTCTCTCTTAAGTCTAAATTGATTCCTGTCTTTGATGGGTGTGATTTTGTCTTTGGACTCACTCTTCTGCAACTCTCTAGTTTTCTGGTGTCTGTTGGACCATTATTTTTTAGGTACTTGAATTCACACTTAAGTTATTGTGTCATCGCCTTCACTGACTGTCCTTGTTTTTTCTCTCCCTAATGCTATACACTCTGTTAGACTTGTACTCCAAAGTCTCACTCTGATTCTGGGAGCTATCAGTCACAATTCTCAAAGCACTTCAGTACTCTCACTGGGAACAGCAAGAAGACTTGAATTCACTATCCGACATCACTGGCCTGCTTCTCTTTTATATGTTATATATCACACATCATTTTCCACACTTCAACTCTCTTTGGAGTCCCTTTCCCGGGTAGCCTGTCTCCATCTAACATATTGCACCTTTGGTTAGTCTAGTTCATAGAAGAATAATTTGATAGTTTGATACACTTTATTTTCAGACACACAGAGAGAAAAGCATTGGTATTTTCAAAATACTGATTGTGCAGCATTGAACCTTGGCTAGGGAAAAAGAGAAGAACAAGAAATGTGTGCTGTGTTGTGTGATTATCAGTGAGTGGATGGATGTTCATGAATCTTCAGAAAATGAAAAAAGTTTATTATCCAAAAGTGTAAAAAGGAGTTACGAGATAAAATTGTGAGGTCAAAGGGCCAAGAGCTATGACTCAATGTTATGAAGTCATCTCATCTCAGAAATTACTGCACCTTCTTTCTTTTATCCACAGGATTTTAAACTGAACAAGGGCAAAGGCCAAGCCTCCTTTATTAACCATTGTGTATCTAATGTCTGACTTCAAATAGATTTCACAAGAAGTATTTGAGTGCGTTGTTTTTCTTAAATGAACAGTGTCTGACAATTTGCTACATCTAGGGTAATACAATGATTTTTTAAAAAAGATAGAATTCTGATATTCAATGACTCCCGAGATACTAAGGACTCATGTTTTGAAAACTCACACATCATTTTAAGTACCATGATGGGCATGTCCACAGAGTGCAGTATTCTATCCAGTTTTCTTAAAGCAATTCAAACTTACCTTGTGTACAAAAAAGACTACCATATGTCCTGAACGAAAATTACCTTCAGTTTCAACCTTACAGCCTTTCATTTCTAAAGAAACTACCTTCTATTTCTGTTGCTTCATTGATCTTTACTATGGGGAGAAAGAGAGAGATTTCGGTTTCTGGGAGTCAGTATCATTTTCCAAATTCAGTCATAAATTTAAAATTATACCTAACTGTAGGTCAGGAGTTTTTAGACCTTTTGGACATGTGTATAGAAACCTTGTTCGGAGTAGATGCTTAGTCACCCAGTTTTAATTAGCATATTATATATAGCAAAGTATATGGATTGTAAGACTTTAAGTACTAGACTTGAAGATAGCAATAAATATTTTGCAGCCATTACGGAATATCTCTAAACTGGGAGCTACTTGAGTTCAGCGAATAGCACCTTAGATAAATATATAAAACTGGGCTCTAATTTTGCTTAGCTTTGAAATTTACACTTCTGAATATGTCATATCATTAGTGTTTTCCCAGCTAATTCCATAATATTTGGACATTCATAACTATATCATTAGAGGTTATAGGTGTGGGTCCTTTCTATAGCTTTGAATGGTTAAACAGTGTTAGATAAAGCAGATTTAGTAAGGCACAGTAAAGAACTGGAGCATTTTTGTGACTTAAGTGCTTTTCATTCTGTCCCTAGCCAATGACTAGATAGCACATCCCGATCAGCTTCCAAAGGTGTATCTGACTGACGGAGACAGATGAGGTCTATACTAATAAATCAACAACAATTTGTCTTTGAGTGACAAGCATTCAAACACATCTTTCTGTGGCCTCATGTTAAATGAGTATTTAAATTCCGTAATTGTGAAGTGTCCACTGAGGGTTTCGTACTCAACTAGACCTCTGTGAAACAAGCAGTGTTCAATATGCAGACTTAGAAAGGGTACTCAAGTTGATTTTGTTTAATGTTCTCTGTTTTCCTACTGTTGCTTCAGACTTTCAGGATGGTGTGGTTTTCTTTCTCTGCTAGGCTGGTAGGTAGGTCACTGTATTGTATGCATTATTTTATTTGTAATTCCTACAATGGGAATTTTTTTACACAATTAAAAGATGTATAGGACCTAAATAAATGAATGTTATTTAATCTATTTTATTTATGGTTTTAAGGTAGGATATGAAATAATGTGTTTTATTGTGACATTTTCATATGTAAGTAACATTTTTCTTTCCATTTAATCCTTAGATAAACACTTACTATGATCTTGTATTTTTGACATTTTAAAAAAGAATATTTTAAAACTTGCTAATAAATTAGCCTGTTATAAAGGATGCTAGAAACAATGGGTGATATACTATTCTGAACTCCCCTGTATATAATATAGGAGCCTGAACATAGGGGAAATATGTGGCAGTTTTCAATTGCTCACAGAGGACATGATATAAGATCCATCATGGCTTACCTAAATCTGTGATGTCATTGAACACTGTGTATGCTAAATTCTTCCTACTCACATATTCCTATAATTAAAACCTAAATATAACCTAGAAATTGCAGTAATATATTAAAATAATATGAAAAAGTTTGTGTCAATGTGATTTCAAACTTTGTTATTGTTGTAAACTTTTTTTGTTATAGTATGGGATGATGTAATGTTCTGGCAGCTGTGATGGTACCAAGTAGTAATCAGGCACATGATATGCAAAGCCCAGACGCTGAACAAGGAAAACTTCACATCTTGGAAAAGATATGAGCTTTAAACAATGTAATAACATATTTTTGGCTTATTCATCTATATTTAGTTCTATTGTATGTTTCACTTTTTATAAAAACTATCTGGTATGTAAATCTGCTATATAATAAATCACATTATTCCATAAGAATGAATATAAAATAGCAGGAATTAGAAGTAGCGACACATCTAGTGCAATAATGCTTTTCCAGCAATCAAGAAACTGATTTCAGTACATCTTTTTCTTAGCTATGAAAAATACATTATATAAAAGAGATGTTATATAAAGTATAATTATTGTCTTAGAGTTTCCATTGTTGTGACAAAATACCATGACCAAAGAGCAAGTTGAGGAGGAAAGGGTTTATTAGGCTTACACTTCAGCATTGCTGTTCATTACTGAAGGAAGTTAGGACAGAAACTCAAAAGGGCAGGATCCTGGGGACAGGAGTTGATGCAGGCAGTGGCCATGGAGAGGAACTGATTACTGACTTGCTTCCTATGGCTTGCTCAGCCTGCTTTCTTATAGAACCCAGGACCAGCAGCCCAGGGATGGCACCACTCACCATGTGCTGGACCTACCTCATTGATCACTAAATGAGAAAAAGACTTGCAGCTAGATCTCATTGACACATTTCCTTAATTGAGGCTCCTTCTCTGATGACTCTAGCTTGTGTCAAATTAATCCACAAAACAGGCTGGGAAAATTACATAAAATAAGTAATATATAGTAAATATCAATATGTACAGGTATTCCTAAATATATAGCTAAAACATGGAAGAGAGATAGTGAGAACCAGGGGATAAGAGAGTTTTCTATTTTCTAATAACATCAGAAGCTATATATAGAAATACTTGCCAACATGACTGCTCAAATGTAAGCTGAACAAGAACAATATTATTGGACAGGCCAAAGTAGACAGGAAAAAGCCCATGAGACCTCAACCTTACACCAAAAACTATAGCAAACAAGTAACGCTGGGGACAAGGAGAGGTGTGCCCCCCCCAAGGAAAAGTAAAACAGTTGGTTTTCTATGGGCAAATGGTCAGTCCTGAAATACACATACAAGTAACCTTATAAGGACCGATGACATTATGTTTAGGAACATGTATGTATACACATATAGGCATGTGATAACAATTGGCAAAAGGAGAGGCCATGGGTTGGAAAGATGATGGAGGAGGATATATGGCATGGGAGAGAAGGGAGACATGAAATTATATTATAATTTCAAACAAGATTTGTATTGGAAAAATATTCTAGACTTTTAGATGTAATCATATAGTAGCAGCATAGCCTTGCCCACCACAGCAGACTGACAACAAATTTCCTACATATCAGCAATAAAAAGGCCATTAAAATGTGAAGATATAGATGCATTCGGCCTTGATCAAGCCGTTGTGAAAAAACAAGGCACCTTCTGGTTTGTAGGTCTGTGGAAGGACATGACTGATATTTTAGAATTATGTGTGTAATTGGGTTCTAGTTTCTTGTAGATATTATTGATTTTGGCCAGTTCATTGGAAGGGGTTGGCAATATAATGTTAGATGTGTACTAATGTGTAGCTGTAATGATAAATGGCACACTTGTTGAGGGTATAGGTAACTCTTTATTGTAGAAATTACTTACATGAGTAAACGGGCAACCTAGGCGAGTCAAGTAGCTTTCACCACCGAACCGGAAGCTGAAAAGAGAGCATGTAGCTCTGCTGTACAATCTTTTATTAGAACGTCCATACACTCTTCTAGCCACGCCCAAAAGTTGGCCTGGCTAGTGGCATAGTTCACCGACCTATCATTACCACATCTGTATGTGCCTCTAGTACACCAACAGTCCTAAAGTCTCCTCTGACACCAATGCATTTAACTTTTAGTTTTGTTTTAACTTACCTGTGTATATGTATACGTCTGTGTGGGTATGTGCACATGAGTATAAGTGCTCCTCAAAGTCAAAGGCACCAGATTTCCCTAATGCTGGAGTTATAAGTGGCTGCAAGCTGCCAGGCATGGGTGTTAGGAATTGAACTCAGGTCCTCTACAAAAACCATATGTACTATTAAACTCTGAGCCCTCTCTTACATGCATAATATGAACCCTGTAAAGAAAGAGTTTGGGAATGTGATAGGGCTGTTGAACTACTCTCCAAATTTTGAAAACACTTGCTTCTACTATTTTGGATTAGAGTCACATAAAATAGCATATTTGTCTACTTTGTGCTTTCATTTCTTTAAAAGCCAAGGCCAATAATACCAGTTTTCACATGTGAATTTATGAAGCTGAAATAAATAATACATATATATGAATTCTTGAGGACACATTTAAAATATTTAACATCAATTTAGTATTTAAAATTATTATTTTTATATACTATATAATGATAAAAATTCCATCCTTTAATTGTACCCATGTGTTAAAATTTGGACTGTCTAGAGACTCTTTAATTATATGAACCATATCTGGTTATAAATATAATTATGATTTGTATACAAGTACTAAAAATTTAAATTATTGGAAATCATAAGAATATTAAACATTAAAATGGAAAATAACTAGTAGTGGAGATGTGGGTATTTTGTACATATTAGCCTGAAGTAAGGACATCTGTCAGACTAGTACAATCCTAAGGGTTCAATTCAAAACTGCACTTTTTCTTTGTCATGAACAAATTTCACTGAAATACATATTAAGATTAACATGAAAACACACATGTTACTTAAAAAAATAACATTTTCACTATGGTCACACTGCTTACATGGATGCTAAGGGAAGCATGAACCCTTTGAAAATCTAAGGAGCAGTAAGAGTGAAGGAAGAGAGGGTAGCAGAAAAGAGGTCATGAATAGTATTGGGTTTCTGTTGCTTTACTTTGTAATAAGATGAGGAAGTAAACAAATTATACTCTAGTAGAAGGTATCAGTTTCACTTGTTGGACAATCCATGGGTCCAAATGAAACCACACAAGTTCTTACTGATACAAGAGGGAGACACTCCATCCATTACAGTCATGCAAGTAGCGTTTCTCTTGTAAATATTAGTCAGACATAAAAGCCAGAGAAACAATAGTGTCTAAAAGCATCTGTTACCTTTTGGATGATTTAAGTTAGGTTACAAAATTGCTGCATTTCAAAACCTGAGTTTGAATCAAAGTTCTGCTTTTCTACTTTGATTGATAGTAATGATTACTTTTGATTCTTGATTTGAATTGTAATATGGTGATTCTCTTTCAAGATTGTGCTAGAAAAACTCAATTGGTGGGTAACAAAAGCTGTTAACTCAAACCTGTGTTGTAAAAGGTTTTCTTTTTTCAATTTTTTCTTCCCTTTTTAAAAAAATTTAAGTTAGAAACAAGCTTGCTTCACATGTTAATCCCAGCTCCCTCTCCCTCCCCTCTACTTCACCCTCCCCACCAGGACCCCCAAATCCCCCAACCCACTCCGATCCCTGGGTAGGGTGAGGCCCTCCAAGGAGTCTGTCATTTATTTCATCCAGGGCAGGGTCTAGGCCCTCCCCCAAGAGTTCAGGCTGACAGAGCATCCCTCATTGTGGGATGGGCTGCCAAAGTCCATTTGTATGCCAGGGATAAATAATACCCAAAGCCCCATAGATTGCCTAGGCCTCCTCGCTGGCACTCACATTCAGGGGGGCTTGATCAGTCCCATGCTGTCCACTCCGCCATCAGTCTAGGTTCCAAGAGCTCTCCCTTGTTCAGGCCAACTGTTTCTGTGGTTAAACCAGCCCAGTCTTAACCCCTTTGCTCATAAGTTCTCCCTTTCTGTCACTGGATTCCAGTAGTTCATTTCAGTGTTTGTCTGTGGGAGTCTGCCTCTGTTTCCATCAGTCACTGGATGAAGGTTCTGTTTTCCAGACTCCCTGGCAGTGCGATTGTATGCTGGCACTCCTTTGATTCATATCTAAAATCTATATGTGACCACTGAGCTATATGAAACATTAAGGTTTTATTTCCTTATCAATGAAAACTATATAACCACTTCTGCTCCACAGGGCCTGTGAGTGAAAGGCATTTTCAGAGATACCCTGTTATCTCCACAAGCTCTCCACGTTCTGTGACACTTCTTAGATTTTATCGGGAGACTCCTTCAAATCATGAAGACAGTTTTATTAATGTAGAAAATACATGACTTCCAAAAAGTTAAATGAAAATGCAAGTATTTCTATACCATGGAAATATGTCCAGAAACATCTAGGGAAAATGTGAATAGGTGTTTACGAGGCTTCACCTTGATTTTCATCACTGTTTAGCTACAACTGAATTACTAAGTTAACAATCAGTTCTGTTTAGAAACTGACTTTCCATACCTAGCAAAAAAGTGGTTCTGTGTCAGCCTTTTCTTTTTTTTATTTTTTTAACTGCAGCAAGCATCTGCATTGGTCTCTTGTCTGCAGCCTGCTGACTTCTCAGTGGATTACGAATCTATAAGCATCTGATATCACATTGGCTAATTTCTCATGACACATCTTTTTATCCATATGCATATTCTATCAAGTCTCTTTCACTCTGAAGGATATTAGAACCCTTCAGTGCCTTGACATTCTTTATATTCTCTGAACATGTTGCATATTTCCTTTTTGGTAATTAAATGTGTATTATGATCAACTATTAAATTTTCAATTTTTGTTTTTCTTTACTTATTTTCTCTCTCATAAATGACTATAGAAATTTCAGTGTTTCTATTACATCTCCATGTTTTTCTTTTAAAACACTTAATTACATTTTTCTGACACAACCTTCTGGTTAATTATTTCAGATTTGTTTGCATCTGAGGATAACTTTCCCTATCATAGTCTTTATTGACACTAATATACTTTGTGTATTCACTGCATTTGCGTGGCCTAATACTGAGAAGGCAGCCATTCTGCTTGGTGGGAATTCTCATGCCCATACAATAGTTGTTGTACTTTTTCCTTATGGCAGTAAATGCGTGAGGGAGGAGAGAGTCCTCAAACAATGCAATATTTGGTCAATCCTAACTGTTACTTACTGTCCTTTATATTAACATGGGGTCACAGGATGTTTCTCAAGAAACCTGTAATATCACTGTTTGCTGAAGGCACTCTGTTCTCCTGAAGATACATAGACATGGAGAGAGAAGAGAAGAAGATGACATTATAACTCAAAGCTAGGGAGACTGTAGGATTTCTTCTTACAAAATAATTTTAGCATGGCTGAACTCTGGCTCATTTTATATGGATGACTATATCTGGTATGCTAGGTCTTGATTCAAATGTTATAATGGCTTCCAAGTTTCATCAACATTCTTGTTGCTTCTACTCTTGCTCCAGGACTATGTCAATGGCAGATGCTAGTGACTTAGTTGAGCTCTGTCTTTCTGTATATATCTTTATTTAATTTTATTTTTTCTTTTCTAGGATTGCTTTCAGTTTTATTAATACATTATGATTAGCTATCAAAGATACAGAAAACAAACAATGGAACACTATTTTTCAGCAGAGAAGACATATTTGATTCTGTAAATTTAATCAGATTATAAAGCCTAGGTAGCATCAGTGAAAAAATACACACCTATGCATTGTGTCTATTTATTTGTTAATGTATTCCAGGATGTCGTGTGACTAAATAATCCTCATTTACTATCTGCTTTCAGGGTGCTGGGATTAAAGGTGGTTATATCCTTAACCAACTTGGGGCATATTTAAGTAAATTTCATGGTTTTAGAGTATTTAGAGGCCTGGGCAATGAGGAGAAAATAAACATTTTTCACAAGTGTCGGGGAGTCAGAAATTACATCTAGAAAGTTCAAAGTGTTGACCTGGTGGGACCACACCATACTGTTACAGATGAAAACACATTTTGTTTCTTTGTAAGTAGGAAAATATTGCCTCACAGAGACACCAAATGTTACAGCCTCATGCATAAGCCTGTATAAATAATGAAGGGTAGTGTTTGACAGTAGGGAGTGGAGGAGACTCCAGTGCCCTGGGGAACATACTGCAGAGAGTATACTAGAACTTCCTTATCTGTTCCCTGGAACACCATCTTCATATAGCAACCATGGTAATGAAAATCTTCCTTTCAGTAGCATTATCTCACTCATTTATTTTTTGGATGGATTTTTGTGTTTTTAACATTCCCCTATTGCCATCCTTGGTAAAAATGTTAACATTTCATTTCACAGTCACTTAAACATCTTTCATATACCCATCTTCTCCATGAAACCAAGCCTTCATTGACTCAGTTAGTAGATTGATACAGTTACAGCAGATGTAGATATATGTAGTACCAACTTAGAAACATTACCAGTGGATGGGAAATGAGATTCCACAGGAGTCAAACTCAAAGCAGAGAGAAACAGAAGGAAATCAAAAGACCCTAAATCTAGTCCCAAACCTTTTTTCACATATTCGACAAAAATGAGCACTGTTATGCAAAAAGAAAACCAACTAACGTGTGGTGTTATTATGCATACAATCTGTTCAGTTGAAAAGGCCTTAAATCAAAAGAAAAGTCTATTAACAGTGGTATCAGGTGAACCCCATATAAGAATGCCAGGAACATTAAACTAGCTTCTCCTCCAAGTTATTTAGTGTCAGTTTTTTTCTTTATCTCATTAATAAAACATACATGTTTGTTTCTTGTGGGTTTAATAGGTTGAAATAAAAAAGAAGATAGAAGATTAATCAAAAACACTGATAAGAGAATATTTTCTTTGTTGCCATACAGAATTTTATAGCCTTGGCAATGATCAAGGCTGTATTAAATGCCGTAAGTAGCAAATGGTTGCTATTTAAATACCCTGTTGAATCAATATAGTGTTACATCTATGTAAGTTTTCAGGGCTGACCATTTTGCAATGGCGTGCTCTTCTCTGGAGAAGACTGCTTTTCCTGCTCCCAATTTTCCTTGGTTGCCTATAACTCTTGTTGTAAGGTTGAGACTTTATGGACTTTGCTCCATCCATTTTGGGATGTTCATTATCATTAGCTTTATTCAGCTCACATTTAGACAGTTGTTTTGGTGAGACTCTGATATTACCAGGAGATGCAATCTCACAGCAAACTTGTTGACCCTCTGGCTCTTGCTGTCACTCTTCCCTATTTTGCTCCTTGTTGCCTGTGCCTCAGCTATGGAAGGATTTTGTAGATATATCTATTGGGACTAGGCTCCACAGCTCTGCATTTTGATTATTTTTTGTGATCTCCATCTGTTGCAATGAGAAGTTTCTTGGTGAGAGATGAAGACAATAATTATCTGTGGTTAATGAACAAATATTTATAGATTGTTTTTAGGGATTATACTGGTTTATTAATTAAGTTTATGAGTATAGATTCTTCTTCGATAACCATAATTCTACTATTGCTGAATAAGTTAATTATTTTCAATACTAGACATAGTATCCCTCTTGTTGAGTGAGACTTAAGTTTAGTTAGAAAGATGCTGATTCTACCAAGGTGTGCATGCCACTACTACATCCATAGGGCTATCTGTGTGATGCTGGTCATTGTTTTGATTCGTAGGCATCATAGCTGGGTAGGATTGTTGGTTGCCTCCATCCCTTCTAGTTTGAATGCTTCATTCTGGAACCAAGAAAGCTAATTCTTAGGGAAGGGGGGTTCAGATTAGTCCCAGGTAAGGCATCTCTGGGCTCTGTTTCTGGAACTTACTTCCTACTTCTGGGCGTAACCAATGTCAATACTCATGTCTGATATTTGGCTCTTTATAACTGGAAATACCTGCATTGAAAGGGTTTTTGGTTTTTGTATTGTTTTTAGTTTGAGTTAATAGTATGATTCCCTGTGTTTATCTTCTTCTAGATTTTCTGTACTGCTATTTTATCGATCTCCCTCCTATTTTGTCCCCTTCTCAGTGGACCTCCCCTGTCCCAGTCTCCGATCATACTACTTCTACCTTCTCTATTGCTCCCCAACCCTCTATTCTAGCAATGATACTGTTTTATTTTTCTGTAGTTACTACAAATTATATGCTCACATCTGTTTCCTCAATTCCATACTCCCTCATCACCTCCCCCGATATCACCTAAGGTTTATTTCCTCTTATTCTATGTTCTACATTTTAAATGTACCCAAATATACATTTGGTTATACACACACACGCACACACACAAACACACACAGACACATACACACACACACACATACACACACAGACACACACTCACACACATGCCTAGGTTCCTTATATGATGAAGAATATATTGGGATGTTTTTCCTGAGATTACGGTACCATGTTCAATATTATATATTCTGAGTGCATCCACATTTTTTGGCAAACATTACTTTAGAGTTGAAAGTATCCATTTTTATATACATATACCAAGTTTTCTTTATCTATTCATTTGTTGATGGAATGCTAGTTTGATTCCATTCTTTGCTATAGTGAGTAAAGTACCAAAAAGGAGTAGTTATTTTATAATTTTCCTCTTTTGAAATCATATTTTACTTACTTTAAATATGAATAACTTTTAGTTTCCAGGTAAAGATGGTTATTACTCCCTGACATAGAATCAAAATAAGGAATGAGGTTTGGAAATAATTAGGATGACACTGTTAATAAATAAATAAATGGATAATGGAATAAAAGAAGGGAAATAAAAATAATTTTCAGAAAAAATACAAGAAGTAGATGACTGTTTGGACATTTCTCCTTGGAAAACTGAAATAAAGTATGCATGTAATTTTGAGCTGTCAGCACTTCCAGCACGACTGTTGACAGTCAATGACTGACAGCTCTCCCCCACAGAATCAAATGTTGGGCAATGGATGAGCTAGAGAGTTTGTGCTTGGAAACTGTGATTTAAGCGTCATCAGCCTGGATTATGTCATTCCTTTTGCAAAACTCTTTCTCTTTGTAAACCAATCTCAACCAAGTTTGTGTTGTCCAAAGTTTAAAAAAGCACACACTGATATTCAAAAGCCCACAAAACCTTTTGTGGGCTTGCTTACATGCAATAGAAAATCTAACACGATCAGTGTTGACCACCCTGGAACCAGAAGTTTGCAAATTGATGCAAAAATAACTGACAGGTGAACAAAATGGCATCCAGATTCAATGAGTAAAAAAATTATTTAAAGAAATAACACTGTACCTGTGCAGATCTAAGTATATTATTTAATGTGATCATGTGGAAAAGTGAAATTTAAATAGACGTTCCCTGCTGTAAAAAGTGGCTGTAAGTAACGAGAGAGTACACACCCACAAATCTCTCTGAGGTTTTCTGTGTATATAGCAAAATGTCACACACTAACCCCTCCTTGTAAAGAAATGCTTATTTTAATCCCAAAATACACTATCTCTTTGTGAATGATCTAGAAAGTTCTTAAGCATTGTGCTGTTGGTGCTTTAAATCCTTGTCTTTCATAAAGGCTCTGCCAGGCCATGTGAATGTATGTTTGAAATTAGCAGTTCTTTGGTTGTAAAACCTTGACATTGATTGTAATTGAGGAGCTTAGTGTTGGTGTGTTCATAAGTACTGCCTGTCACCTGAAATATGACAGCGCTGTAACTGCAAGACCTTGGGGATGCCTGTGAGTTGGCACTGCCATCTGACTGCTTAGGAAGCTGCCTGATGATCTTCTTAATGTCTAGACCCTGAGATAATTAACCTGGCCCCACAGGCCCTTCTTGCCCACTTACACACGTGTTTCGTAAGTTGTTTGCTCATAGCTGCTCTTTCCTCAAACTTAACACGGAGCCTAAGAAAATGGTCCCATTGTTTTCTGTGATAACTAGTGCTCATTTCCTAGATACACTTTCATTCCTTTTCTGGAAATTAAAAATATATTTCTAATGTTGTAGTCTCAATCTTGCACTTGATTCTCATAAAAACATTTTATAACATGAAGAATGATTTACCTGGAACATAAGCCCTTGGTTTGACAGTTATATCATGTAGATTGTGTATCATGCAGACAGGCAATGATAAAATGGAAGCCAATGTTAAAGAGCAAGTTTAAATCACCAGGGCAGCTCTAACGTTACAAAGGGCATAGCCAAGAAGTAAAAAAGCTAGGTACGGCTTCCTTAAGAGTTATCGATTTGCAATTAGCATGGTGTAGAATTTGCACAATTAGTTTGTAAATTCTGAGGAAATCTTTGTAACTGAGGCATAACAGCCCAGATCTTAGGTACAGTATCACACCCTTTCACAGATGGAGGTATAAAAGTTCAGTTTACTATTAGTAAGCTGTTGTATTTGCTAAATTTGCACATTGCCTCTTTGAATAGTTAATGGAATTTGTGGAACATATATCTGGTTTTACATGTAAATATATGTTTATGTGTTTGCACCACAGGAGACATTATCGTTCCATTTCCTTGCCCATGTTAAGATTTATGGCTGTCACCCCTGTAGGAACTGCTTCTCCAAGAGTTATCTGTTAGATGGTGTTATTTAGCCAAAGACTTGTTTGATACAGGGACATTCAGAAACAAAGACACCTAAATAGAAAAGAATGTCGCTTTAATTAGTGAAGAATAGATAGCCATGTAGAAGTGAAATTATGAAAAGGGATGTTGTCTCCTGTTAATAACCTTGCTGTAGAGAGGGCTCAGCAGAAATGTGATGTCAATGCTTACTGGTCAGGGCACCTCTGCAGGACAAGCGCTTCTTCAGGTGAGTTAGCTCAATAAATCCCCTTATCGCCAGGCATCAGAAGAATAGACCAGAGTGTCTCTTGCTTCCATGCTGCACAATAACACAAATATGTTTCCTTTTTAAGAGGTGTACAAATTACACAGGTTTGTTGCAGGAAATATGGTAGGTATTAAAATGTATTAAAAAAGTGACTCTAGATTCTCCAAGACTTTTCATATTTTTTTCATTCTGCCCTCTTTACTCGTACATCTTTACCCTAGTTTCTCAAGAAAAGTGTAGCATATTATCCTATCTGATTATTCACCAAATATGTGATGTTAATGACATGATAATATTTCATCAAATAAATAATATTTTAAATAGTTTAAACTATGGATTAGAACTAAAAATGACTTAGAGTGCTAATCAATTACAACCTTAATAAAATGAATAAAATTATCTTTACCGTCAATATATTTATGTAATTTGTATTATATAAAAACCCATCATATCTTATGTGTATTCCAGTGACACCCACATAGTGAGAATATAATGAAATTTGAGTGCATTTACTGAATTGAACTTTAACCATGTTAAGGATCAAAATCAGGCCTGCTTCATAGTTGGCAAGTGCCCTACTCCTGAACTATAGCCCCAATATTGTTCTTTTTTAATGTATCATCAAGAACTTTACTATTCATTGTTTATTACCCATGACTGCCTACAATATACCTAGAGATCCCTAAGTAAATTTTATTTCAAATTATAAAATGAGCCAATTAGCTACCTGAATTCTGTGCATTCAAACTATGTCTGTGTTTAGGTTCCCCTGTCCTGATTTCCCCTCTTCAGTGACTTCAAATTACACACACACACACACACACACACACACACATACATAAACACACACACACACACAGGCATGCACGCATGTATCTGTGTATGTGGTAGATGTCTGTCATTCGTTGTCTTGGCTCCATCATTTTCTAGCTTTCTGTTTTTCATAATTCTGTTTTAGAATTTTTTATTACAAATACAGTTGTGAATTTGTAGTTGTGTAATCATGTTATTTAGGCCACTCAATTCCTCTGTGAGCAAATGAAATGGAGTTTTAACTTCCAGTTGTTGTTTTCAATGCTAACACTTCACCTGACTGCCTGTTAAATGCCACCCAACACCTCTCCTGTCGATGTAGCCTCATTCTCTGTGTGGTTCACCTTCTTAAGATCTTGTCTCACACAGAACATTTCCTAAGCAGCATATTAAAAGCCTTACCACCACACTGCATGCATACAAAGCAGGTCTTCCTGTGGACTTTTCCATGAAAGAATATCATGTTCTTATTGGTTCTCAGGAAAAATCTGTGAATATTTTAGATCTTCTTTCTCCTAATCCATAAGCACATTCTACTGGTATTCTTCTTCATGCGTTTTCAGTATATGGTTTCTTCTAATCACATCTTTCATTGTCACCCTGGGCAGTCCTCTTTGCCTGCTGAAATGATGACCTATTTTATCTCCTGCTTCTTCACCTGTTAGCCTATGTTCTAATCTTTGCACTTCTACTAACTTACATCATTCCAAACTGAAATCTGTTCATCCATGATATGAGACAAAGTTCTCTGTATTTCTAGCCACTCTTCAGTTGGAAACCACTTAGGGGTGCTTTGTCTGTTCATACTCTATCCATTTCTCTCTAGCTCATTACCATTTTTCCTCCTGCTTCTTGTTGCCCTTCTCTGTGTTCATTTTTGACTGTGAGAGACATGGGGAGGATTTGACAGAGAGTATGCTACAGCAAGGGTACTTGGAATCAAGTTTTCATCTTTATTACTTTGAAAGACTACTGTGCTCAAATTTATAATTTGACCAGTGAGAATTATGATTTCACTGTGTTTGGCTCAGAAATCACCGAGAGACAACACAAGGCAGCCAGAGTAGTCCAAGGCATCGGTGAGTATCCAGTGAGTCTTAATGAGGTATCATTTCTGCTCATCTTTTATGTGATTATTTTCTATCTGTCTTCTCTCATTAGAACATTAGTTATTCAGTGTTTATTAATTGTATTCTAGATGCCCAGGAACATTGTAGACACAATGTAAGTGTTCAAAAGATAGTTGTTGAAGAGTTGAATGAATAATAAAAACAATACTGTCATAAATTTTACAAAGTCACTATGAGTTTATAACCTTCTCCATAACATCCATCACCATTAGCCCAACTAGACCACATGTTTCTTGGTTCTTGATTTTGTTTTTCTAATTTGTTTAACTTGTAGAATATTCATTCTATCTGACCCATGAGTATCAAAAGTGATACTAGCTCTGATAGAGTTCAGGTAGATGAGCAGTAGGTTTGAATTGGTAAAGATGAAACTACAATCAGTAAATTTCTAAGCCAGTAACTCGAAGACTATAAACTCATTTATGATTGAGATATGATAAAATTCTCTGGTTTGAGTTGAAATTAAAAGTCTCAATTAGAAACAGCATGCCAGTGAATTAACTTTCAATACTTTCCTCATAAAGCAACGTTTATATATCCTTTCCTGTATGTATTCTGAACATCTCCCTTTTGTACTCACCATTCCTATCAATAAACATTTATGATATCATAGATTGTAGGGAATATCAAACAATAAAAACGTAATGCTGGCTCTCAATTTGTGCTTTTGTTTGTTTACTTTATTTACAAACTCAGCATATCACATGGCATACCCTTTGCAATCTGTGGTTTTAGTTTACTACTTCTGTAAAAATTAAAATACTATGTTTTGTCATAGCAAATATTTCCCAACGATTTTGATGATAAATGCCACATTTTATGTTTAATTTTCTAGCTTTTCTCACACCTGTAAGTTCAGTCTTCCATCATTTTTGCTTATATATGCCCTGATTTTGTTTCTCCTGGTAAAGTTCCCTGGAGTGCATTACTATTTTTGGCCCTATTTTTCACCCAGTGGTCTCAATCAATGCTGGAAGATTCAGCCACCAAGAAAGAAGCTGTTTCTAGACTTAGTTTACTATTTAGTATAAAGAGTGAAACAATCAAGTGAGCCAGTTCCTCTAACAAGATGCACCAAGATGCAGATAACGAAATAAAAACTGATGTGTCACAGTGTGATAGGGACATAAGTAGGGGCACAGTTTTCTGAAAGGCTGCTTCTCCATTGCCACCAGCAACTTCATTGGCTACAGTTCTATACTAAGGGGTAGCTCTAGAGAGGGAATCTTTCCTACCTCAGCAGTCCCCAGCAAAACAGTCAAGTCTCATGAGCATCTCTTGAAGATGAAATAGCAGGAGGGATAAGACTGTGTATCATCAATTCCCAAGCCTCCCAAGCATGATGTTTTGGAGAATGTGTGCTATGTATGTGCTGGTGCCCATGGAAGCCATAGGACGACATAAAAACCTGGGCTGGAGTTACAGATGTTTGTAACTCCTAATGTCAATGCTGGGAACCACACTCAGTATCCTGCAAGAGCAGCAATGACTCTTGCATGCTGAGCCATGTCTCCTACCACATACACATTATTTTTTCTTTTCTTTTAATAAATATTTCATTTTTCTCTTTTTTATTTAAATTAGAAGTGAGTTTGCTTCACATGTCAATCCCAGCTCCCTCTCTCTCCCCTCCTCCCCAGCTCCCCACCCACTCCCCACTCCATTCCCCTGGGAGCGTGAGGCCCTCCGTGGGGGATCTTCAGAGTCTGTCATTTAATTCAGGGCTGGGCCTAGGCCCTCCCCGAAGAGTCCAGATTGAGAGAGAATACATCACTGTGGGATGGGCACCCAAAATCCATTTGTATGCCAGGGATAAATACTGATCTACTACCCAAGACCCCATAGATTGTCTAGGCCTCCTCACTGACACCCACATTCAGGAGGTCCAGATCAGTCCCCTGTTGGCATCCCAGCCATGAGTCTTGGGTCCAAGAGCTCCCCCTTGTTCAGGTCAGCTGTTTCTGTGAATAAATATTTCAAAATATTATAAAACATGGCATACTTTTCTTCTTGATAGTCACAGAGCACACACACTTGCCCCAGCATTGGGGAGGAGGCATAGGTATGTTCCCACATCTGTGCATGCAGCGGGTGATTTCCTCCATTTCCCTCCTTAGTTTTTTTGAGACAGGGTCTCTTACTAAACCTGGACTTAATCAACTGATTAGATGGGCTGGCCAATGAGCTTCAGGGTGCAATGTCTCCACCTCTTGGTCACTAGGATTGCGGGCACATCCCCACCACACTGGCTTATTACACGGCTGTTGTTTCACTATACTCACAGAGTCATTTTCTCAGCCCCAGCCTACATCTCTCTTATGAACCTGAGATCTGCATCAATATGACACCAAACACTTCCACGGTATGGTTCAAAGATTCCAGAATCAACAAAGCCAGGCCTAAATTGTAATCTTACCTGTTCAGCTGCTTTTGTGTCATCATGCATCTTTTAAGTGATCTGACCCCAGGTCTAGCAAACTACAAAACCTCAGAAATTCAAGAGTTAACAGAATTAATTCACTACCACTTCTAGAACTGTCCTGTGAGTTTCATGAAAGCAAGACTCTGTGTTTTTCTTTCCTTAATCTTTGTAATTCTAGCATTTTAATCAAGGGCCCAACACCAAATATACAGTCAATATTAGTTTTCAGAAGGACTAGACATGTAAATTCAGCTTCCTCAAATACCTCTTGTCCTGTGGTATAGTGTTACAAGTGCTGTTTCTTGCAGCCACTGCGGAGTGAAGACAGGCAGTAGCTGGGAGACTTGCTATGGTCTTGGCCCACTCTCCTAGCTTCCAATTGAACATCATTTTATACCATAGTATATTACTTCAAGGATCAAGTGAGATAATGAATGTGTTTTGCAAACTAAAAGTCCTTCATGAAATAGAACCTCACTTATTTATAACATCAATTACCATTCTTTTAGGGAAAGTCCAAAGAGTAACATCCAATCTCTGTGAAGGGTGCTCATCCATCTGAGCAGTATTTACCCTGTAAGACGATATGTAGATTTCCAACTTAAGTGAACGCCCCTGCTGGAAGCCTCAGAAGATGATCTTGACTGGGCATTTACCAAGGAGCTGTACATAAAATGCACTATTACTAGTGCACATTTTCATTCTTCTCTTTCTGCCTTGTTTTTTTCTGTCAGCCAGGAAGTTTTTTGTTTTATTTTATTTTTAATTCATGGCATAGCCTTCTTTTCTGCAATTCTTGTAATAAATTATTATAAAGATATTTGCATATCATGGGTATGGCACTTTTCAGCCTTCAAATGCTGATGCTGTGTTTTCTTGGACTTTCGTCTGGAATTCATTATTATTAACAACAGCATGTGGGGGACTCTGCCTTTCATGTAGCACTTCTTTAAGGTTCTTAACTTATTTACAGTATAATTAATACTTTTGGCACCACTGATCTGTTGGTTTGAAAGGAATTATGCATTTTATGGGCTGAGACGGCGGAAGGCATTTCAAAGTTCTCTGCTTGGGAGCTGAGAGGTTTCTGAAATGTCCTGGAGTTTTGCACAGCAGCCTCTCTCTAAACAGTCTCAGTGTAATCACTGACAACACACAGCGTTGCAGTCTTCAGGATTCTAAGATCAGCAGATGGCAGTATCTGAGCCTAAGTTTTACCCATTGACTCAATAGTTCCTGCTAAGCTTTGCCTCTGGGTGATACCCAGGGAAGCATCCAAGAAAAATAAAAAGAGAAGCATCCTTACAAGTAAACTTGGAACTTAGCTGAGATCTCTTGCTCTGCTGGATGCTAGCATGGCACTGGAAGGCACTATAAAGGCCACTCGGGTAGAAAATTCATCAGTGTTCTTACCCAGCTACAGTCCGTGTGTACTAAACTGACCCACCAGGAAAGCCTGTCTTCTGGTGCAATAGTGGCATAACTGGATAATTTTCAAATGTTTTCCTACTGGACATGAGCCTGCACTTTGGGAGACAATGCACACTTGACATTTTAAATCTAGTCCGATGCTTGTGTTTGGGAGGGCATGGGCCTAAGGGAGGTACACACAGTTATTGTTTAGAAAGCATATGTTCTCCATTAATTTATTTACCATGTTTCACAATGGCACTGTTATTTTGGCTGAATGACTCTATCTTTCCTTCAGAAGTATATATGTTTGTGTAAGCCTTACAGGTACACAAGAACTGATAATAAGGAGGAAGCTATCCCTAACAGTTCAGTAACAACCAGTTTTTTTTTGTTGTTTTGTTTTGTTTTGTTTTTTAACATGGGTAGCTTGGCAAGCCATTGTCAGTTTTCCCCATGTTTTTCCTAATGATTAGTGGTGTTGAATAGTTTAAATATATATACTGACCACTTCAGTGTCTTACTGGAGGAAAATATCTATTTGATCCTTTGCCCGTTTTTGTCATGGAGTTCTGTGAGTTCTTAATATATTTGGAAACAGCCGGGCGGTGGTGGCGCACGCCTTTAATCCCAGCACCCGGGAGGCAGAGGCAGGCAGATCTTTGTGAGTTCGAGGCCAGGCTGGACCGACAACCTCCAAAACAATACAGAGAACCCTGTCTCATAAAAACCAAATATATATATATATATATATTTGGAAACAACTTAATATAGTTGGAAACAACTCTCCTCAATTTATGGACTGTTTTTTCATATTGTCAATTATTCCATTTATTGATATTTAATGTGCTGAAAGAGAAATGTTAATTTCATTTTTACAATATATGTTTTGAACATTATTTGATGAATAAACTATATTTTCCACACTGGATACTGTGGGTGCTCTTGTGAAATTCATTGCTCAGACATGTGTAGATTTGTTTCTGGACTCTTCATTCTGTTCTGTTTGATTATGTGTCTGTTTCTACGTCAGTAGCATGTTATTTTGATTACTGTAGCTTTGTAATAAACTTTGAAATCAGCAAGTCTGATACCTGCAGATTTATTTTTAAGATATTTTATGTGCTGAAACTTGAGACTTAATATGAATTCTAGAATTTACTTAACCTGTATCTGTGAATAGCCTACACTGTAAATTTTCTTAAACACATAGATTTTGGGGTAGTGTGAACGGATTTACAATAGTGATTTTTTTGTATGTATGAATACAAATTATCTTTCTATTGATTTATATATTCTTAAATTTTAATAAATATTTTTCACTTTTACATTTTAGTTATCTTTCACCCTTTAGTTAAATTTATTGTCAAATTGTCTTTTTAATTTTATTCTGTAAATACAATAGTTTCCTTAACTTTGATCATTTACTGTCATGTGTAGAAACACAGCTAAGCTATATGGTAATTTTATAAGGGTTACACTGTACCATAATACCTGATCAAAATAGCAAATTTTCTATATATTTTTTCAGATAAATGAAAGATTTTAAACTTGAATTAAATGTTAAAGGTTACAAGAAGGAGTGGGATGTTTTCTGTCCTTCATATCAGACTCCTCTGGTGTTTTTTATGTCTATATTATCCCTGTTTACTACTACTAGACGGTGTGTCATATGAAAGATTATTCTTAGTTCCAGAAGCTGAATGTCTAAGATCAAAGCCCTGGCTGATCGCTAGTAACTAGTGATGGCTCAATTCTTAGGTCACAGAGGTCCATTCATTACTGTGGTCCTCCCTGGCAGAATGATCTTATTTATGAACTTGTTAAGCCGATCACTGAAGACTCATCTTTATGACCTAATCACTTCCCATAGCACCTTACTCTCTGTATTGTCTCATTGGCAGTTAGAATTACAACATACAATTTTGCGAGTATCACAGACATTCAGTCTATAGCATGATCATGAGATAGGAAGGGATTACTTCTAAACCCTTCCCAAACTAAGTTTGTATATGTGCATATATGTATGTATATATACACACACAAACACACACATATGTATATATGTATGTACATATATATGTGCATATATATATGTATATATATATGAATGTATATATATATATATACATTCAAATAAATGAGGCTATCAGCTTAGCAACTTGAGAGTGGGGGCACTGGAGGAGTTTGAAGGAGGATACCTGGAAGGGTTAGACAGATGAAAGAGGATGAGAAAGTACTCTAATTTTATTTTAGTCAAAAACATTTAAAATAAATGAAAAAATAGAATTGCCGTTAATTAGTTCATGTGTGTTAATGAACTGTGTAAAATGATGAAACATCTTTGTCTGTTAGCAGTGTGGCAATGGTTACTATTTAGTCATGAAATTTAGTAAGTAAAACTCTCTGATTTGCTCGTTTGTGACAATCCTATACCTCAAATATTTACTGAAAGTAGACATAAATAAAAAAATGTGGTTCTATGGAACTTCATGGTCACTACAACAAACAAATAAAAACAATAACCAAAAATACTAAAAAATAAAAACAAAAAACAACTAAATACCACCAACAAAAAACTCTGGCTTTCTTTTTTTTTTAAGATAACAAATTTAAAAGAATTTTATTAAGTAAAATCATGATCCTCAGAACTTCAAATTCCATAAAAACATGAAAATCCTTCCTTTACTAAATCTTTGTCTTTATTGAAATCTACTCCATGAAATCTCTCATTTATTTTTACATATAAACAAACACTACACACTGACTTGACAATGAGAAATGGATGTTTCTCAGTGATACTTTAGTCATCAGATCACACTCTCTCAACATTTCCAATGTCATAAAAGTTACTTTTTTAATGTTTATGCATTCATTTTTATTTGTTTTTATGTATTATTTAATACATAAAAGTAATACATGAATTCAACGTGTTTCAACAGAATCCACCATTCATTGCCTCCAATCCAATTGTCCTTTATTCTTCTTAACATAACCTTGATTCTCTTGCAACTTTATGTGTGATTATCTATCTATCTATTTATCTATCTATCTATCTATCTATCTCCTCTCTTTGTCTCTCTCTCCTTCTTTTTGTCTCTTTTTCTTTCTCTCTCTTTCTATCACACACACACACACACACACACACACACACTCACTTTGGATTGCTATAGTGCTGCCTACATACCTATATTGGTATGATGTGGGACCATCTACTTACACATGAGTAGAAACTCTGGCTTTCTAACAATAGTATGTGTTTCAAAATTCAATTTGTAAAACAAAACAGAAAGAAACAATATATGTTTGTTTTGTGTTACTTATTTTTATTTTATGTTTTTTTAATGCACTGTAGATGAAATTAACAGCTTTATACATGCTAGACAATATGTTCTCTTACTAAGACATAAAACATACATATATTTTCTAAATCCCCTGTAAAAAATATAAAATAAAACAAATACATTGCAAACTTTGTAAATTTACCAGAATTCACTTTCTAGATTTATTGAATAGTAAGAAGGGTTACAATGAAATTTCATTAGAATTTTCCCTTTCACATTTTGATAAAGTGATAGAGATCAAAGAATGTGACTAACTGACATGACTTCATATTACTAAAATATGGGTGGAAAAATGTCTGACATTTTACAAATGTTCTATTCTCATTCTATATTTGCTTTTTGCCTTTAATATATATATTTACAACTGGCAAACGGCTAGTTTTAAATGACACGTTTTTGTGTGACCTTTTAGGAAAATTACCAGTGTCTTTGTTTAGAGTGCAGAGGGCATGGGTTTCAAGGAGCATTTCCCACTAAATGGAGTACATTACTCCAACGTCACAGGCATGCTGTCAGGAAGTGGCACTTCATTAAGATAATGTGACCTTTAGAATATTCCTCCAACAGTTTAATATGTCTTTTGTGGTGGGATTTGGACACTAATTTCTGTAGCTTTGAGATAGGTTGGAAAAGTAAGGCGACTAAAAACGCCATTCCCATCCCATGGCTGCTGGACACAGTGCTATTTGGGTTCTGTATTGCTTTGACCCTAAAACAGCATTAAATGTCAAGTAAAGAATTTTTGTTCAAGAAAGGTATTATTTGCCAAGAAAATGTCTTAGAGAGTTAAAATCAAATTGGCAGTTCATGCCTTCCGAGGAAAAAAGGAAACAAATGGCTGTGTAGAAGAAAGCAAAATCAAATTCCCTTTTCTGTAACATTCACAAAAATATGTTGGAAAAGGGACCCCAAAACCTGTATCTTACTCAGTAAAGATGGTGAGATAATATTTATTACAGGGCATTTGCCATGGCAACTTACAATCAGTTGTTCATTCACCAAGAGTAGAAATTTAACTTCCAAAACGATTTTTATGCAAAATCAAAATAGGCAATTTAGTGGGAAAAGAAAAGGAAGTGATTGCTCCGCTTAGACTGGAGGCAGTATTTCCTGGAAAACATTTATGTGTAGGTTTGTTTATTTATAGGTTTACATTTTATGGACAAAATTGAGTCTTTTACTTGGGTGTCTTGAAATCCACCTCTAGGCAAGTAATGTCTGTACTTTGATAATTAGCAGTGAGAGCATGCTTTTCTTAATCACATGTTAGAACAACTCCAGTGAGGCTCTCTCTACATGATGCTTAATGCAGAGCACCCCCCTGAACCCTTCGAGTGCTTATGTCATGGAAAATAGCAGAAATACTTGGTGAAGATGCAAAATAAGGAAGACTTTATCTTTTTTCCCGATGCATGTATTTTGAGAAAAAGTCTCCCCAGGCTCTATTAAAGAAACAGAAGTCTGAATTAGTGTCATAATGAGTGGCAAGCAACAGAAATGTGATATTTATGGTTGAAAAGAAATCAGACCAGCCTCAGGATTTCATGGTCTCTATTGTTTCCTATATATGGTTGTGATAGCTTCATCAGCATCACATCACATCAGCATCAGCATGAAGGTGATGCCTGAAGACCAGGCACTTAACTTTTCACTGAATGAAAAGTAGAACAACAATAGATTGGTGGGTCCAGTGGTTGAATGATTTTGTAACAATATCTAAGCCCTGGATTTAATCCTTAAAGCTGTCAAAATAAAACACAATTATGAGATAATAGCAACGTAGCATATCCTATCAATGATGTTTAAAGCCCTAATAGTGTAAAACTCTTTTCTTCCATAATTAGAAACAAATATGAATTATTCTTTCATAACATAATAATATTCTATTGCTGCATAGCATATTACCAAAAACTTCGATCTGTTTCTATGAGTCAAAGTATGGGCATAGGTTAGAGGACTAATCTGTCCTGATTTTCACCCAACTATAGTCAAGGTTAGCCAGGTGTCTTTCTGGAGCACACAGTCTACTCGAGATGCTTGTTGGTAGAAATTATTGCTTTGTGTTACAGACCTACAACCATGTGTTTCTGACAGTTCCCTCTTCATAGACAGTCAATATGATCCTTCTTGCATCTGCAGTTCAGTAAGGGAGATGTTCACAGTTCTATCTCGTCATAGAAGTAGCTTCTTTTGCCATAGTCTGTCATTTAGAAGACAGCCATATTCATGGAGAAGACTTTATATAAAGGGTGAACACAGAGATGTGAAAACCTAGTGGTGGTCTCACCACAGATGGTCTTGGATTTGATTTTTAAAATACAGTGAAAAATAAATTCACCTTGCTTTCAGATATCTAACCAATTTCAAGATTAATTAAGTATAAACAGGATGTTTAAGAGATGCTTAAGGAAACATAAATTGATACTGTGTGGTGTTTTGAACATACTATTCTAAAATAGGGAGGACATGGCTTGAAGGTCATTGGGGTGTGTTTCTCATCAATCCTATTTAACCCAATTGGCTGGTAGCCCTTGAAATATAGTAGAGTTTCATCATGGTGCCATTTTTTCTTGTCATCAGTTTGTAAAAATCACCTAAAATAATGATCCCATCTTAGGGCTCTCCTTGTTACCTAGCTTCTCTGGGGTCATGGACTATAGACTGGTTATCCTTTGCTTTATGTCTAATGTCTACTCATGAGTGAGTACATACCATGCTTGTCTTTCTGGGTCTGAATTACATCTCTCAGGATGTTTTTTCCTCGTTCCATCCATCTGCCTGCACATTTCAAGATGTTATTATTTTTACAGCTGAGTAGCATTCCATTGTGCGAATGTACCACATTTTCTTTATCCGTTCTTTGGTTGAGAGATATCTATGTTGTATCCAGGTTCTGGTTACTATGAATAATGCTGCTATGAACACAGTTGAGCTAATTTCTTGTGGTATGAGAATCTATTTTTTGGGTATATGTCCAAGAGTAGTATTGCTGATCTTGAGGTAGATTGATTCCCAATTTTCTGAGAAACCACCATACTGAATTCCAAAGTGGTTGTATAATTTGCATGCACTCCCACCGGCAGTGAAGGAGAGGTCCCCTTATTCCTCATCCTCTCCAGCATAAGGTATCATTGGTGTTTTTATCTTAGTCATTTGAAATGAGGGAAGAACAGAGAGGGAGAGCAAGGAAAGAGATATCTTGATTGAAGGTGTCATTATGAGGCCAGTGAGAAACCTGGAACTAAGGAAATTCCCAGGAATCTGCAAAGATGACTCCAACTAAGACCCTAAGCATTAGTGGAGAGGGTACCTGAACTGATCTTCCCCTGTAATCAGATTGATGACTACTTGAAATATCATCATAGAAACTTCATCCAGCAACTGATGGAGACAGATACAGAAATCCACAGCTAAGCACTGGGCCAATCTTCCAGAGTCCAGTAGAAGAGAGAGAGAGAGGAGATTATATGAGCAAACAGGCCAAGACCATTTTGGGATAGCCACAGAGACAGCTGACCTGAGCTACCATGAGCTCACTGAATCCAGACTGACAATAGAGGAACATGCATGGGTCTGAACTATGCCCTCTTATTGTAGGTGACAGTTGTGTGCCTTGGGCAGTTCGTGAAGCCACTGACAGTCAGGCGAGGATTTATCCCTGGCACTTGAATTGGCTTTTTGGAGTCCATTCTCTTTGGAGGAATACATTGCTAAGCCTACATATAGTGGAGAGGGCCTTAGTCCTGCCTCAAAGAGATGTTCCAGACTTCATTGACACCCCATGGGAAGCCTTACCCTCTCTGAGAAATGGATGGGGGTTGGGTGGGGGAAAAGGTGGAGAGAACAAGAGAACAACAGGGAGTGGGAACTAAGATTGGTATGTAAAATGAAAAAAGATTGTTTTAAAATAAAAAAATAATGATCACAACATTCAATTCACAATGCAAAGGATCTACTTGAAAAGCCAGAGCAATTCTAGATGTGTTCTTCCAGGCAAAAAGCAAAGAGAAAGCGTTTTTGCATTCCTTCCCCCAGCTTCATCTCCATATCCAATGATCTTCAACATGGAGATCTATGGCAGAAAGTTCCAGTGATGTAAGTGTCTTTCCGTATTTTTCTTGACTTCCTTCACTACTCTTGCCCTATTGACAATTTATAACCCCTGCACCATCTGGGGAACAGACTGCTGGCTGCCAAGGAGACTCATTAACATTCCCCTCCAGGAATGCTTGCTGTTTAATTAGGCTGCTGGCTGGATTCAGGCAGTGAGAACCTTAGGTGGCTTTGTAACAAATCCATGACTCCATGCATTCAGATGTCAAGGTCATTGAGATTCCTGCTTACACTCAGTACAGGGAAAGGAATCCAGAGGACTAGCTGCTGATGTCCTTAAAGGGGACTTTCCACAGTTAATTGAGACTATAAGTCATCCCCCATTGAATTCACAGCTGTCATACCAATGGGTTGTTTGATGATTTCCTAACCCCTAGGACTATCAGGTTTGGCATTCAGGCAAGCTTCCTTGTCAGAACTAGTGAACAGTGTTTGCAGAGCACTATCCAGATACAAAAGTGAAATGACTATATGCTTCTTAATTAAGTTTACTTTAGTAACTAAATTCTCTGAGGACAGACTGCTTAAAGATGCAGTTCTTGAGACATACTTAAATAGAAAAAAATAGAGCATTGGTACCCGTATCAAAGCTAAATTGCCGAAATTCTAATGCAAAGGTTATACTTCATTATTAAAAAATTAATTATTATTAAATAATATTTTCTAATTAACACTAGTTTATCATAAGAAATGCCCATTATACAAAATGTGTCAACTCAGAGTTTTTCAAGACAGAATCAAGCAACTGTAAGGTGTTTTAGCTCAAGTCAGGTGTTCGTGAATTCACGGATTCATCCCTTCAGTTACTATATTTGTCAAATATGAATTGATCATTTGTCCATAGTTAAGTCTAAAGTTATATGCCATGCATATGATTAATAGTGACTCAGAGGAGGATTTGAGTCAGTCTCTGGAGGAGTACACCATTATTCTCAGGTAGTCATAGAAACAAAATACAGTCACAACCATGGTAAATAAACATACTTACTTCTGTGAGCTATCATAATAAAGAAAATTGAATAAGGTGGTGAAAACTGAAGATTTACCAAGGGAAGATACTTGAACTACATTAGGTTTTAAACCTGAGGCAAATGGCTGAGTTGCCTATTTTATATATCAAAGTGATCACTGAACCCCAGGTTCTCCCTGACTCTCTCAGTCACTACCTGTTACAGGCTCATCCTGGCTGGGATACCCCACCCCTACCAAAACTTTTCCAGCACAGGTGCTAGACTTCCCTACATATTCCAACGATTTTGGTTACTGTTTTTGTTGCTGTTAGTTTTTGTTTTGTGTACTCTATTTTAGGCTGCTCTGCCTGGTCCATGTTGTGTCCCCCCAAACCCATCTCTTCCTATAGCACACCTCAGGGTCATGTATAAGCTAGGCTCTCCCAGATGTCTCTGCCACTGGCTGTGCTCTCTCTTTTATCCACAATGAACTTTCTCCTCCACCATACCTATGAGCCATTTTGCCTATTTTATTTCTTTTGCTTTTACTTTTTTCATTTAAACTGGAAAGAGGAATGATAAAGTAGGAGATTACTAGATATCATTTAAGAGAGAGAGAGAGAGAGAGAGAGAGAGAGAGAGAGAGAGAGAGAGAGAGAGAGAGAGAGAGAGAGAGAGAAAGACTTATCAAGAATAACTGGTTACTCTGAACCCGGAAAAGCAGAGTTTATTTGGGAAAGCAGCTCATGAAAGTGGATGTAACATTGTACGTGAGTTAATGAAAGTCTTCATCCAAATCCTGAGATTGAAAACTCCTTTCAAACATTTCAGGTAGAAGTCCAACATCTAGAAATTCCGTGACTATTAGGACCTGTGGCATGTTCTTCAACCTCTCTAACTTAATATTAATTTGGTTTGTAATAAAAAAGAAGGGCATCTGATCTTGCTGTCCCCTCCTGGATTCAGGGATATGCTCCTTTACTCCTCAGCAGTCTTTATACCTTCGTCCTTTACCAAGTAGTCAGTGAAGAGTTGGGCTAACTTTGCCTTGTCTTCCTCTCTGCCAGTGTTGATTAAGAAAGACCTGTGCATGTCTGTGACCCTCTTGGAGCATTCCCATGGAGTTCCTGTCCCTTGGTGTATTTCTCATGTTACATTAAAACACTCCATCCAAGAAACAAATATAAATGCTAATCTTTAGTATTGTAATATTTAACTTGAGGAGGAAACCTTTCAAAATTCTTTGATGTGCCTCTATATGTATTTCTTTATTTTCTTCCTTTAAATATTGTAAGTCCTCTTTGTCTTTCTTTTGGAGGAAAACAAAAACTTGTGTTTCGTCTTTTTATGTAACATTTTGGTTTTACTTTTGTTTTGTGGCTACAGATATCAACAATAAACCTTGAGCCACATTTACTGATGTTCAGTTAGTTTCAAAAGCTTAAAAGTTTATAAGACTGGGCTGGTTTAACCCCCAGAAACACCTGACCTGACAAAGGTTAGCTCTTGAATCTCAGGCATCAGCCTGGGAATCCAGCATGGGACTGATCAAGAACCCCTGAATGTGTCAGTGAGGAGGCCTAGGTAATCTTTTGAGCCTTGGGCAGCAGATCAGTACCCATCCCGAGTATACACATGGACTTTGGACTCCCATCGAACAATGTGAGGTGCACTCTCACCCTGAAATCTTGGGGAAGGGTCTAGGCCCTGCCCTATATGAAATGACAGACTATGGACACCCCCATGGAGGGCCTCAACCTCCCTGGGGAAATGAGGGGTAATGGGGGGGTTGGGGGGAGGGCACGGGAGGAGGGGAGGGAAAGGGAGAGGGACCTGGAACTGACTTGTGAAACAACCTTGTTTCATATCTAAATTTAAACTGAAAAATAAATAAATAAATAAATAAAAAGTTTATAATTACATATTAATTACACATGGACTCTTCCCAGGAGATAGTTTGAGCCTGGAAAACTGAACAGAAAGACACCCTTAGGGATAAATGTACTAAGATCCCCTTTCAGATGAGAATTTTAGTTATAAACATTTGTGTGTAGTGGGGGCGGTGTGGTGGAAGATATTCCTTTTAATATGGATATGATTCTAGTTAAGCTTCATTCTTTAAAAAAGTACCTGGGATATCAGCATTCTCTGCAGTGGCAAATACAAAACTGGACAGTTTAACACTGGTCTACAGATTTTCAATTGCTTCTTTTTCTCTGGACAATGTCTAATTTTAGTTGTGTTGATAACATTCTGCCATTCTTGACTTAAAATTAATGCTTGCTGTTGTTGCTATTTACGTAGTTGATGTAACTACAAAACTACAAAACACAAAATCATCATTAAGTGTACTATGTTATTTGTGTGTGTGTGTGTGTGTGTGTGTGTGTTTGTGTGTGTGTGTATCTGCACCATCCATGGTGCACAAGTGGAGGTCAGAGGACATTGTTCAGGTTTGTCTTCTCTCCTGCCTTGATGAGATCCAGGCATTGAATTGAGATGTCAGTCTTAATGTACTGAGTCACCTCTCCATCCCTCAAAATCATCTTTAATACCCATGCATTGTTATTGGTATTACCTATGTATTCTTATGGGTTTAAGGTATATGTTATAAAGTCTAACAGACAAGGAAAAAAACAGAATCATTGCAATTCCAATGAGAAAATACTTTAGAAAGGCCCATTGTTTCAATAACACACACTTAAATCAAAATTTTAAAAAGATAAATATTCCCTTAAAGATACCTGTCATGTGTACTCTTTCCTGCTAGCTGCCTGTGCCTTGCTGCCATGTCAGCCCCCAAATAACACAGGAGACACTATTTAATTATAAATCTCCTGTCCGTTGACTAGGGTTTCTTATTGGCTAGCTCTGCCTTAATTACTAACCCTATAAATCTGAGTATTTCCATATGGTCTTATCTTACCAGAGAAAAGGTCAGGGCCTCTTACTCCATTGCTGTCTACATCGCATCTCTGTGTGCCTAGAATTCCCAGAATCCTCCTCATCTCCTAGACCCACCGGTGCATCTTGCTTTCCTATTGGCCAACCACCAATAAGAGAAACATATTTACAGAATGACATGTCTCATCAGATAGCCACTGGTATCTAAGTGTTGGATGTTCTTCTGTGGAGCCTTCCTTTACATACACACAGCCCTACCTTCTTCCTTTGGGGCTGCTGTGGTGTAAAAGGTTAGAAGAACTGCAGTGGCTCAGAGTCTAGAAAAAGAATGTGTGAATGAGGAAAGATGTTAGCAGTGATCTGATTTGAATCATGAGATGTCTTTTCATCAGACCTTCTCTTAGACTCATGCATGTTTAGTGATTTTTCTTGTCTTTCATTTGTTTCCCAATAAGAAGAAAGAAAATTACCAATTTAGTTCCATCTGGCCAACATCAGAGAATAGTTTTATATTACAAAGTAACGCACGAGCTGATGCCTGCTTTGGAAACTTCTAAAGTTTTGCATTAAAGGAGTTATATAGACACACTTGGGTAAATATAGACATCCCTGCCTTGTTTTAGACATATGGGATTTAACCACAAGTGTGGGCATATACCACAGTATCCCATGGGCTGCCAACAGCTGCTGGAGGTAGCGGCACATTTCTTGGTAGTTTTAAGAGTAAAAGTGGAACGGAATCTTTGTTTCCTTCTATTAACTGTAAAAAAATTGTGTTAAGATGGTAAAGAGGAATTCTGTATAAGTCACCTATGTATGATAGGAGAATGGATACAGCTTTGAGTCATTTTAATGTTACCTCACTGCTGAAGGTGGGTAACTGATAATTGTGACTTTTTTGAAGAAAACTTGCAAGAAGAAGAAGAAACAAGCACAACCCCAAACCTTGTTCTTTGTTTTTCTGACACCTTTATTGATAGAGAAAGAAACATAAGGACACAAGCCTTGATGCTTTCACATGCTATGGTAATCTTATTCATGGAGATTGTTGGCTCAGCTACTTCTTTGCTGGATGCTGATAAGAGAAATCCAAACTTGGGCTTGTGACACCACTTAACTTGTAATAATGATTGTTATCTGTGCCTCTCCAAGCCTGTTTGGAGGGCAGGATGTTTGGCTGTGTTGGGGGTGGGGGTATCCAACTGTGAATGACACTCGAGATGCCCATCAATTTGTCCCAAAGTAGTGGTTATGAGTCACTAGTATCAGAACCATAAATGCACTTTTATTATTTAGGGTCCAAAAGTGTGATTGAACCATTTGTCTACAGCTGTAATTGAGCTACACTTTTCATTGATTTCATAAGGCTTATCTAGCCGATGATCTGACAAAATGTATTTAGTTGACTTTGTGTCAAAATTACATTCTTCCTTTGGAGTTGTTTTGTTCTGACTGAGTGTCTTCTGCAGTAGAGCTAGGTCTGGCTTTCATCTGTCAGCACAATTTCGATATAAAGCACTGAACAAGTTAAGCTGCAGAGAAACAAGTTGAAACAAGTGATGAAAAGTAAAGCCTGTTTTAAAGAGCCAGTTTCCCAAGATTTAAAGTGGTTTAGCACATTTCTAAATGAAACCATCTACATTAAGCAACTACACACAAATTTACCTGAATTAGTGAGTCTTATTTTTAAATGTTTATTTTAAACTGATGAGCGTCACAATATTTTGATATTTTTGAATCTGGGTCAGTTACCCTGTGATACTGCAAAAGCTCAGCGGTCACTTAGGAGCAAATTTTTCAGCTGCTTAAACAGAATGTTGGTCAGAAGTCCTGTGTACCCTGACTCAGGTTCACCCCAGTGTTCACCCCCGATGCCTTTGACCTGAAGTTTTTGATTTTCACATCATATTTCCCCACAACTAGGAAGCATGATCCAAGCACCCAAACACACGCTAGATATCAGGGAAAGGACAGTTGTTGAGGGGGCAAGACTGTGATTCAACCTGAAGCAAACTAAGGAAACAAACAGACAAAAAGCCCAGTAAGTTCAGATTGTTCTGGTCATCATTCAAACTTACTACTAAAATATCAAGTGATGATACATTCATTTGTTTAGGGTCTAACTTCAGACCACATCATTTGTTTTTCATTCTAACCCTCTTGGAGCAGATGGAATCCTCAGATGGGGGGCAGGGTCAGAGATGTAGACATATATGGAGAAAGTATCCTGTTCATAGAGTGTAAGATAAGGAAGAAATGCTCACCTGAAATCAGTGAAGTTTGTCTTTAACTTTATAATTTATTTAATGTTTTAGAACTTCATACTTGTGTATAATATGTTGTGTTAAATCCATCCTCATTTGCTTATCTTCAGTTCCTCCACTGTCCCCCATACCACTTTTCCCTCTGATTTATGTGCTCTATGTTTAAACTCAGTAAGTTCTATTTAGTGTTTCATGCATGTGCATGGAACTGGTCAATGAATAGAGAATATGAGCCTGTGGGATGCTCAGCCCCAGATAATGCATGGAAACACTCCTCCTGCATCCAAGGTTAAAGGATCATTTTGGAGGAGTGGACAGGGAGACTATTAGGTCCAGAAGTAGTGAACATCTGAAGAGAAACAGTAAATACCAGAGATGACAGGGCCATTGCACACAGGAGAGACTGTTTCAGTGTTATTGCTGGAGTTTCTGCGGCCTTCAGTGATGGGACAAAGTCAAATCTGTTGTGACCTGAGAGGACGGTGCCTGGGAATGAAACACTTGGATCTCATATATCCCATGCACAATGGTCTACCTTTGTCTCCCCTTGGCCAAGTCTATGTCTGATCCACAGAGGGAGCCATCCTGGCTCAGCCCTACAGGGGCTTCCTTGGAACTAAACCAGGTTGGAGGATGGTGAGAGCTGATCTGGGCCAGTGACAACTCTCTTCTTGTAAATCCTTTCTGGTGTAACTAGCTTGGTAAGGCTCAAGCTGAGCTAGTTAAGACTCAAGTGGAAGGAGGCTTTTGTTTCTTTAGGAATAGCATTTACTAACATATAGTTTGAAAAGCATATTGGTGAATCACATACTGACTAATGACTTCCATTTGCAACATTTGAAGATAAATAATCAACACTAGACTAAGAAATTATAAGACATTTATAATTATAAAATTATTGCTTACAGAAAGGATGAATGGAAGACTTCCTGATGGTAGCTAAGACACTGAGAAATTCATGTGACTTTTGTCATAACAATCTGTGAATGCCTATGGGTTTAAAGCTCTTATATGTAATATGGAATAGAGTTTGCATCAGCAGACCCCATATACATTCTTGGTGGGCCTGGCAGTACTCTTCTAATTCCAGTTTGAGAACCAGAGACAGAGGCTCCAGACCAAGCTGACTAGGGAAAGCAGCCATATCATTAGGTTTTGGGTTTGCCTCACTAAGGTGGGAGACTGGCATCTAGACTTCACCCTCAGACTTCCACGTGTGTGCACACACCTGCACACCTACACACACACTACACACAAAGAAAAAATAAATGTGACTCAACTAAATGATGTTACCGAGAGTCTATGTAACATACTTATCCTCTGAGCACTGTGGTATCCTGAGGACCAACTTTAGTAGTTGCTAAATGACTTTATGTTCTATTGTTATTAGGACTTCTTTGCTGAGACATTTATATGCTATCAGTTATCAAAAACGAAAATTATGTCCTTGGTATAATCTTAGAACTGAATTCCGATCACAGGACGCCCTTCAGAGAGTAAGACTAGCTCTTTCTTGTAAAAGGAAAGGAGAGGCATTTGTTAGTTGCAACCAGACTCACTGGTCTTGTTAAAACTATCCAAAGGGCACAGGAAGTCTGGGAATCCCAGTTCCAAGGAGTGACTCCCACCTCTACTCTACCCATGTACGTGTGATGAGAACCAAGCCCCTGTAATTCAAGTTACTTTAGAC